>NC_056741.1:121995370-122035281 GCF_019279795.1 Protopterus annectens
AAATCTTTTTGGGCAGAAATTTAAAATTTAAAAATTTTTTTTGGAAAAAAATAAAAGCTATAGCAAAGTAGTATCTAGGTAAAGAAGCTAATTACCATGACTATTAACATAAGTCCGGTAGAATTGTGGGATACCGCCAATAATAAACAAGTTTACAAACATGAATTACCTCTTAATAACAAGATAAAAGACAATGTATAAGTGGCACAAGGACAGTTAACGTAGGATGTCCTGCAGTGGATATAATAATTCCTATATGTCATGTTTTATTCATATTTTTATTATCTACATTTATATTTTCATAACCAAAAAAGCTTCAACTTATTGAGGGGCGTGGTATGAAAAAGAAAATATGCTGCCACTCTCAACATGTCTGTACTGGAAATATTGGTGGCTACTTGCTAATAATTATGAAGATGTGTTATTTTTCCATATTTCAGTAAATAAGCACTCAGAAATGAATTGCTGTCATCTATAAATATAAGTCTGGTTGAATAAAACTGCCCTGGCTCTATATCTCTATATGTCTAGGTAACACAGTATCAGTTGTACAGTTTTAAGATATTAAAAACTGTCTGTAAATCTGTAGACAAAATATAATTCTTTTTATTTTTTATATTATATCAGAGTACTGTTATAAAGCCCATGGATGCACGGGTGCACTGACTTTTATCACTGTAAAGGAGTCTTTTTACTGATAAGGATAAAAAGGCTTGTTTTAGCTTTTCCAATAGTACTTACTTTTTATAAGATATTTCTATTTTTCAGCATATGCCTTTCAACTTCACTATACCTCACTCATTCTCACCTAGTATCGCACCACCTTTGAGTACTAGTCAGACCTCTGTTTTTAATGCCATTGACTAGATTGTGCTGTGATATTTTTTATGAATTCTGTACCATTTTATCTTATTAGCTGCTTCTCTGAACATATCAACATTTTCAGTTAGGATCAGTGTGGTTGTTTTTATGGCTGCTGTGTGTATCCTAACGTGTTTCTTTCCTTCTCAACCTTGCAGTATTGAAATTTAGTGATCTGCCTTTCCTTAAAGTAAATGGCCAATGTGTGGTACACATACACAGGAATAAACATTATCTGACAAGCATAAGATGTTAAAAGCCAACTTCTTCCCATTTGCTTCCCACTATCAAACTTTGCTCATCAGAAAATAGCAGGTAAAAATTAAATCTAACTTTAGCTTTTTCTTTTTGCAATGTCAGTGTGAAGTGCATGGTCACCTACACAAAGAGGGATCAAAGTATATCACAGTCAGCTTTATAAGTTCTTGCACTACTCCCTTTCCCGCTCCTACGTCCCTCAATCATACCCAACAGTCAATAATACAGTAGTGGCTCTAGTGACATTTTGAGGGTGAAGAGATAATGAATGGGTGGTGTGCTAAAATGACATTTAAAAAATGTAATTAAAAGAAGCCCTCTCTGTATTTCATGGCATTTTGGGGCAAAACCCAGACCATTAAGAGATACACACTCAAATCAGATGGAATCTTTACAGATTGCGACCATGTGGATTAAGAGGCATCTTCAGAAAAGCAACTGAATTTGCAAGACTCTTCCCACCAAGTGCAGTGTTACTGGAACAGTAACTTCACACAGAACTAAACATTTACTTTAAAATAAAATGTCATTTGTTATATTTTGTTGCTGTGTTAATAGACCAGGAAGCTTATAATTTTTCTAAATAATTCTGTGCATCATATCCCTACATCTGAACAGATTGTTTTGTCTTTTATACCCTAGCGGTTCATTTCTTCCCTTCATTCCCTACTTTGTGAATTTTCCTGTTAGGAATGTAATATTTTGGTTTGAGTTTTACTCAAGTTTCTTGAAGCTGTTTTAGCTCTGTTTCTAACAAATGATGACTGATGAAATTAGCATAAGTTGTGTTCTGATTTGCTCTTGTATATTAATAGTTTGCCACATTTTCAAACTCACAAAATGAGACATTTTTATGGAAACATGAACTTTTGCAAAATAGACCATACCTAGGACCAGTGGAGAGGACTAAACTTCACATTTTGCCCAAATAAAAGCTCACTTTTATACAATTTGGGGTGTTATTGACATTTTATAAAATGTTAATGGGCCGGATTCACGAAGGCTTACACGGAGTCTAAGAGTAGTGTAAGACTCCATGCAGCCTTCGCGATCCAGGAACAGCCCAAAGTCCGTGTAAGAGTCAGGCTAAAACGGCTCTTACATGGAGTGGGCGTGGCTAAGCTAATCAGCCCACTTGCAGCCGAATAGCATGCAAATGAGGCTGATTAGCGATCCAGGAAGCCAAGAACAGCCCGTGTAAGAGCCGTTTTAGCTGCAGAAATGTACTCAGTTGACAACTGAGCACGTTTCGCAACACGCAATGGAGCCATGTCAGCTCCAAATAAAGGGTGCATATGTTATAGGCAGCATGCCAATGGCCAAATATGTGGCCATTGGCAAGGTAACCCCATGCAAATATCTGGAAATATAATTTTTTTCGGCAATTGCCGATGTAAACCCAGCGCAGCCCGCAAACGGGCTGCTGCATAAAACATAAAAACGAAGGTTTTAAACCTACAAATGTAGGTTTTATGCAATACATGGAATGTCAATGGAGGGACCAGCAGAGGAAAACCAACATGGCCACCGTGTAGTGGTTGCTAAGGGGGGAAGCTGAGTCTAAGAGATGTAACTAAGCATTAGTAGGCAATCTGATGCAAATGAGTGTAAGGATACTGAATTCCACTGTCACATAGCAAATGAGCACATTCTGAGTAGTGTAAGAGTTACATACGGGAGAGGAACAGAGTAGGATATAGGTGACATCACAGGGGGGAATGGTAGAAAGGGATGGAGTTCATTGGAGGGTAGAGTTACATGACAGATGTCAGACAGATATCAAGGAAAGAGGTGTGCCACTAAGTAAACATGAGAAAGTCAAGAAATGGAAGGTGTACACTGTTGCCTACACCAAAGTTTCTTGCTGGGCGCAATATCTTGCACGCCACGGCCGCAGTAAGGCGGTGTGCGCGTGTAAGGCAGTGTGCACGCGTGTAAGGCAGACTGAGCATGTGGGAGCGTGTTGGGAGATGTTTAACACCGTTTGCGCGGGCGTGCACGCGTTTTAATCCGAATAAGCAGATCCAAAACTGTGTAAGTATGTGTGCGTAAGCCACTGTGAGCGTGTTTCTGCTGGTTTGCACACGGCTCCACCCTGAGGAAACAGAAAGGAAAAAGGAAGCAACAGATGTACTAGGAAGTTAGCAGGGAATACTGCTGGAGCTAGCAGGTGAAAACAATTAGATGCAGGCAATTACACAGGCAGAATACTAGGCCAGCCCAGCACTTAAAACTCTGCAAACAGCAGTGCAGAATGTTTCTCTCAAGAGACACTGCAAGACAGGAGTTAAGTTATCAGAAGTGAAAACTGAAAAAGCTGAACTCAGAGCAGAAATGTTAGGGGCTGTCATAATGAGACATGGGCGACTTGCTGAGGGTGGTGACAATGCAGATGGTGCCAGACAACCCGCAGTGAGGAGACGGAGAAGAGTGTACAGGCCCGGGGTCACCTACCACGGGTTACATGAGCTGGAGATAGTAGAGCGCTATAGAGTGGACAGAGACCTCCTGCAGCAAATAGTGGAGCTGTGCAGGCCACGCCTCACACACAGAACCAACAGAGGGGAACCCATCCCAGTGGAAACCAAGGTATGTGTTGGCCTAAGAATACTAGCAACAGGTACCTTCCAGAGACCAACTGGCGATATGATGGGGATATCACAGGCATCAGCTTCCAGGGTACTGCACCAGTTCCTGGATGCCATGTCAGCACATGTCGGTGATCATGTATACTTCCCCAATGCCCGTGAGGTATTGGCCAGCAACATGCGTCTCTTCCAGCAAATAGCGGAATACCCTGAGGTAGTGGGTGCAATAGACTGCACGCACATACGCATCAAAGCACCTGCCGGTGAGCGGAGTAGGGCATACATCAACCGCAAGGGCTTTCCCTCCATCAACTGCCAGGTCGTGTGTGATGCCCAGGGCATAATAATGAATGTGTGTGCTGGCTGTCCTGGGAGCTACCACGATTCCCACATCTGGCATTTGACACAGCTGTACCAGACATTTGCCAATGGGGACATCACGCACGGACACCTAGTGGGGGATGCAGGATATGCACTGGAGCCGTGGCTGATGACACCCATCAGAAACGCACACACATCTGAACAGGAACGCCATAATGAGGCACACGCACAAACACGTAATGTAATAGAGCGTGTGTTTGGGCTGCTCAAGTCATGGTTCCGGTGTCTGGACACATCTGGTGGAGCCTTGCAGTACACACCAACTACATGTACCCAAATTGTCATGGTATGTGCTATGCTACATAATATGATCTTGCAAAAACAGCTGCAGCAGGACCAGCATAGGGCTGGGCCAAACAGCCCCCCACCATCGCCACGGCCACCACAGGCACAGCGTGACTCGGAGGAGGAACAACCTGAGCCTGCCCCAGTAGGCAGAAGGAGGCATGCCCAGTATGCCCTGGCCTTGGCAAAGAGGCAACGATAGCACATACATTGGCTCAGTAGGAACCTTGGGAATGATACCCCTCTCTGACTCACTCATATAGTAACAGGGATGCCTAACGTGACACAACCTGCTCACAAACATGTACAGGGAAGTGTAATATGTGCATCCGACAGAGGCAGCCCTGCAGCACCACCTGAGGCATGAATGCTATGTGTTAAGTAATGTAACACCAAGTACCATATGCACACCTGAGGACCCTGACTAACATCCTACCCTCAACAAGCAGCATGCCACAACATGACAACGAGATGATGAAGTGCAACAATTGCTGAAGTATTGCAGTTAGGCAAAGGGGACCCAATGTGTGCCAGTCTGGGATGACATGCTGAGCATGACATGATGCACCACCTGCTAGGACTGGCGTGCACCTATCAGTGCAGGCCGTATGGATACTGGCAAAGGCTGTTGTCACGCACAGTGTGCCCTGAATAGGTAAGGCTCAAAACACAAACCTATCTCCATAGGTACCAGAAGGGATAAGAATAAGATAAGGGATAAGTTCGAACAGCAAGATGCATGCAGTCTAAGCCCACCCAGTATGGAGAATGTTGATAACTGTGCTGTAACAGAAATCTGAGGCAAGGCTCACAACAGCACCCTAACACTACCAGGTTACACCTCATACTGTGCTGTACATCCTCAAAACTTGGAACAAGCTACAAAAGGAGGGTGACTAGCAAGAATTGTCAAGGATAACCACACCCCCATGTTGGTACCACCACAAAAGCAGCATGGACTAGCCATGCTCAAGTAACAGTGGCTAAAACTGCCCCCCAGTGTATAGCCTGCTACAGACTACTGGCCCAACACCAGGAACTGCATCCGGCCCATGCTGGAATACATGAATATATCCAGTCCTCCAAACCACATTATATTGGGCGACTGCAAATACCCAGACACATAGACTGGGAGCATTATACCAGCTGCAACAGTGTAGGACAAAAGTTCATCGAATCCACAAACCAAAAGGCCCAGGAACAACGTACCATCCCCACAAGAGGGGCAAGCATACTGGATGTGATAATCAGCAACATGGGTACGGGATGTCAAGATGAGAAGTGTATTGCTCACTGGTAAAACCAGACCATATAGTAATCACACTGGATATACAAATCCTGACCACAGTCCCTGGCCGGAAAACCACAGTGGAAAACATGTGCTAAGCAATATTTGCACACCTCCAAACTGATGTGGAATCCATTAAAGGTCCTGCAGGTGCAAAATATGGGCCACACCTCAGAACCTGTAATACAGCCATTCCATGAACACTGCCAGGAATGCTTGGATTATGCAGTCCCAAATTAAAACAAGACACAGTGCCTAAATCTGGCATGGTGGACACCAGCCATAACCAAAACATGCAAGAGAATGAGGAAGCTACTACATGATAGAGCAAACATGAACAATGAAGTAATTACTGATCAGTAGTATGGCAATATAATCTGTCCACACATGCAATCCACTAAGGCCAGCCACAACAAGTGGAATCTGTGAATCCTGAGGCAATGTTACACCTGCCCCAAGTACACAGACAACCCCAACTCCACCCAAGAAATACAAATATATGTGAGAGATGCAACCATCCATCCAAACCGGAGGCAGAGCTCCCCCAACTCAGTACATCCAAAACAAGTCAGTAGGAGAAGGTAACCACACACACCACAAACACATACCCACATAGACCTATCACAAATGCAAACCAAACACATAAACACAGAAATACATTCCCGGAGGCAGAAATCACAAACACAGCACACCAACAGAGGCCACTAAAGCAGACACCCAATGAAACAGCCTCCAAACATAGCACATGCAACACATAGCACACAAAGCTGGTGTGCCAAACAGTCACAGGCCAGAAGGAGAAACAACATGCCTGATACAGTTGTAATAGGTGGCTCCATAGTCAGACACACTGCTGTCCCGCACACCAGACTGAACAAGGGAAAGGGTACAGTAAGCTGCCTGTAGGCTGCCACAATATGCCACATAACAGAAATATGTAGGTCCTCCAAAGCAAATAGAAATATGATGCAGTCATAGTCCATGCTGGTGTGAATGACCTGAGATGTACTGCCCTAGACTACATGTAAAGAGACACAGATGAGCTATCCGATTATGTAGTCCAGGCCGGTATGACACTCACCGTTCGCAGCAACCTACCCTTACCAAGAATAATGCCACAGTACAAACACGGAATGATCAGTCATAGCAAGTAGCACACTTACTGGTGTCATTCCAAGGGGATCCAATGTCTGTCTGCTTGGGATGTCATGCTTCACAAGCCATGCAGCTGCCCTTGGGATGGCCTGCACCTGTTACCCCTGGGCGTCTGAATACTGGATAAGGCCTTTGCCACCTCCATACAGCCTTTTGTAGGCAAGGCTGAAAAGACTGACCCACCACCCGAGAAAACATAAGTGGAAAGAAACATAAGGGAAATGCTGACCAATGCCAGATGTGTACACCCCAATATGCATACTCCCGAGGCCATCCCCAGAATAGAGAACATCGATGTCTGTGCAGTGACAGAAACCTGCTGCAAGGCTCCTGACAGCACACCAGCACTACCAGGTTATACCACGTACCATGTGTCATGGCCCCAAAACCTGGAACACTACATAAAAGGAGGTGAGTATCCATAGGCAGCACAGACACCCATACATCCAGGTAACTGACAATGCACAAGGCAGTGGAGTTCACCCATGTGCAACTAACTCCAGGCAAGACTGCTGTGCAGTCTGTAGCATGCTACAGACCGCACTCTCACACACAATAACCCCCCCCAACTGTCCTGAAGACACTGAACAGTATGAATGTCCCACCAAATACCAAACAAGGTACCACGAATTACCACATAGGTGGTAAACCATTATGTATGGAAGGAGTAACCAGGGACCTAGGGACACAAGTGAACAGTAACCTGTTATGTGACACCCACATTGCCAATGTGGCTAGGAAGACTGTCTACATGTGACACCGTATCAGGAAAGGAGTCACATCTACGGCAACAGAGGTCACTGTGCCCCTATACTTTACCCCAATCACACCCATAATCCAGTACAATGCCTCATATGGGATCTACCTTACCTGACACCTGCAGCAGTTAGAAAGACCTCAAAGGTACCTCACCAAGAGGATAAAGTGTCACACATATGTCATATGCTGCCTGGCTGTAGACACCCAGCTGACTCCAGTCACAGACTGCCCACACAGAGGCATTGCATGCCTGTTGTAGGAGGCCATGCCCAACACAGGAGTAATGGACATGCTCCACCCCAGGCAACACATATCCATTGGAGCTGAGAGTGCGAGATGCCAACCTCACCAAATAATGAAATAGGATGTGCCGGTCGGACAGATACATAATCCAGAGGCTCCGGACACCCTGGACCAGAATCCCACTCCATGTTAGGCAGAGCCCCTCACTGACACTGTTCAACAGGAATCTTGCCAAGTGGATGGATGATTGTAGAGTTACAGTGGGGGTCTTCACTGTGTCATGTCCAGACAGAGGCACAGCAAAGCAAATCATAAATGGCCATAATATCCACATAGCAAGGGGTCTCAAAGCCACACACACTCTGGCTAGGCTAACAAATGCCCAGGGTGGATAGCCTAGTATGAACCTATGAACCTATGTAGATACAAATTGTACAGGACACGAAGGATAATCCCAAGGCTTACACAACTGATGGTAGGAGCCATGTTGGGAATTCACAGATATGCCCTGAATCACACAAATACCACAAACACACACACATATTGCCAACATACATCCTGACAGGTGCAGTGCAAACCCCCCCACCCCCACGAATGCAGAATATCTATCCCAGCAGACTGCTGGCCCCCTGACATTGCAGATGCTGAGGTAACAGACAAAATCTCCAAAGCAAAACACACAGCAGCAATGGTATGAGATTGTGTCCTGGGCTTAGTGCAACATGGAGTCTAAGATGAATGGAATGCCAAACCACACTACTGCGCAATGTCAGCCGTACCACAGAATATGTACCCAAAGAGCAGTGTACAACAACAGTGGTCCTTCTCAACAAAGGTGTTGCCTGAATGGATACTGAACAGTACTACCCCAGAATCCTGAGAAGCCCAGATTGCACAGCTATGGAAAGGATCAGCATGTACCACAGACATAAGGATGTTGGGGACCTACTGACACCGGACCCAACCCAGTGTGGCCTTCTCAAGTGCAGATCCTGCCCCTAACCATGTTTGACTCAATTGAAACAGTCATTAAGGTCATTGATGAGGGCAATGTGCTCCACACAGTGTATCTGGACCTTGCAAAGGCTTCTATACAATACCCTACATGTTCAGTA
Source organism: Protopterus annectens (assembly GCF_019279795.1). Lineage (NCBI taxonomy): Eukaryota > Metazoa > Chordata > Ceratodontiformes > Protopteridae > Protopterus > Protopterus annectens. Next base: position 122,004,304 of record NC_056741.1, read on the forward strand.
TAGATAGGCTCACCAGCGTAAATATAAACCCACATGTCAGTAGAGGGGTTGCAAACCAGACCAAGGACAGAACAGACATGGTCAGACATGCTTCAGCCATGTCAGACTACAAACCAGATATAACTGGCATCCCACAAGGCTTTGTCCTGGTATCTCCCTCGTCTGGTATATATGTCCCATAGGTACAGGCAAACATGGAAGGACTGTGTCCTAACATGTTTGCAGAGGACTACAAACTGCTCAACACATATGATCCACCAGCTGACACATGCATCCCACAAAAGGGCCACATAGAAACAGACAACTGGTGCCATAGCTATGTCAGCAAGCTAATTGCAGAAACGTGTATAGTCAACCCCCGTGGATATACAGTAAGTGCCCACCAATCACCACATAGGTGTTAACCCATTATGTAGTTAACATGTAATGAGAGACCTGGGGACACAGGGTGATAGATATCCTGCATTGGACAAACATGTGCTGTAGTGTTTACAGAAACATACCATATACCCACCTAATCATGAAGGCTGTCAGATCTACATAAGGGGAGGTCGTTGTGGCTCTGCAGTCATCCTGCATCAGTGGTACAATCGACTACAATAGCCCCTGTGGGATGTACCTCAGCAGACACCTCCATCAACTGTAAAGTCCCCAACAGTACCTCATCAGGAGTATCAAACAGCCTACACAGATGCCATGTGTTGCCTGTGTTGCTGGCATCAATAAACATGCTGCACATAGTACAATCTGAATGGCAGTGAGCTATGCACATGACAGACCTGAACCCCAGCATGGACTTACATAGGACAAGCTGTACTGTGTGATCCATAACACAGAAGCCACTCCCACCCATGAGTGAACCCTCAGCACAGGCTACCCATAGAGTCACTTATCAATCTTCCTCAATAGGAATCCTGATGGGTGGACGGGAGATGGTAGGTTTATCCTGGGTATCACTGTCATGTCACAGGTAGACAGAGGCACAGTATACTAACCATGACATATGTCATGGCAAACTCCTCTTACAATGTGTGTTGAAGGACAAACACACTCTCCAACTTGCATTAGACATGGACTAGGGCACATCGCTAGTGTTTGCAATTGTACACCTATGTTGTGGGATACACTAACAATGTTGGACAAGCCTGGTGTAAGTAGTTCATATCTGAACAGAATGCAACATGGTCAGATGTTCATAACTGGCCCCAACCAGGCTGTTGTGCCCACTATCGAAATGTAAAGCAGTGATAGCAGTAAAGCCCAGGTTACTGTCCACCACAGTCAAAGTACTACCAGTACACTATACAGTACTACAGTGTTAGGTCAGTGTGAAAGGATGTTGACAACTGTATGCAAAGTATCCCATGCAAACACTGCAGGCACAGTATAATCCTGTTGTGTTCACACACAAAGCAGTTGTACAGTAACTACACAACATGACACACAACCCACAACCATAAACGGGTGATAGTTTGTGAAGTTCACACACATCCACAAATGTGGTGGGCTGCAGAGTCCAACATATGGAATGCTCACACTGGGCATGCTCACACACTTTGACAACATGCCATGGGAAGGCTGAACTGGGCATGCTCACACACTTAGTCCAAATCTTGGTTTAGCAGTTGGACACACATATCTGGTATTGTTATGTGTTATGCCAGGAACCAACCACATTACAGCAGTCTGCCCAGTGCACACAGTTAAATGACTACAGAGACATACGTGATATAGTGGATCCCTCCCATATGCAAACATTTTCCACAGATGCAGAAGTTGTTCATACCAACAGGGAATGCTATGGCAATAAAGATATGCAAACAGTCTATCAGCAACAAATAATGTGCATTTGACAATTAAACATAATGGTGTAGAGGTCAACACTAGGCTGTTTGCCCTAGGGAATGACAGCTTAGCCATAGTGTGCTTGGTGTCTGCCTCCCCACAGGATGCACATTCCCCTTTCCAAACACAGATGATGTCAGCACCCTATAAGTACAACAGGAGAAATAAAACTTCCCAGTAATCCGAATAGCGGGCTCCGCTAATGCGTCCGTCTCAAATGTCATTACATAGTTAGGTAGGGGTTTCAAATCCTGCAAGTGCTTAGTGTGTGTGTGAGTGGGGTTGGTGTGTGTGTAAGTCTGTGTGAGGGAAATGTCCCTTTTGGCAAATAGGAAAAGACACTACAGGATGCACATTCCCTTTCTAAACACCGATGATGTCAGCACCCTATAAGTACAGCAGGAGAAAAGAAACCTCCCAGTAATCCGAATAGCGCGCTCTGCTAATGCGTATGTCTCAAGTGTCATAACATAGGGAAGGGGTTTGAATTCTGTGAATGGCAAGTGTGTGTGTTTGTGTGAGGGAGATGTCCCTTTTGGCAACTAGGTGAACAGACTACATGATGCCCATCCCCTTTTCTAAACACCGATGATGTCAGCACCCTATAAGTACAGCAGGAGAAAGAAAACCTCCCAGTAATGCGAATAGCGCGCTCCGCTAATGCGTATGTTTCAAGTGTCATAACATAGTTAGGTAGGGGTTTGAATCCTGTGAATAACAAATGTGTGTGTTTGTCTGAGGGGGGTTAGTGTGTGAGGGAAATGTCCCTTTTGGCAACTAGGTGAACAGACAACAGGATGCCCATCCCCTTTTCTAAACACCGATGATGTCAGCACCCTATAAGTACAGCAGGAGAAAGGAAACCTCTCACTAATCCGAATAGCACGCTCTGCTAATGCGTCCATCTCAAGTGTCATAGCATAGCTAGGTAGGGGTTTGAATTCTGTAAATGGCAAGTGTGTGTGTTTGTCTGAGGGGGGTTAGTGTGTGTGAGGGAAATGTCCCTTTTGGCAAATAGGATAAGACACTACAGGATGCACATTCCCTTTTCTAAACACCGATGATGTCAGCACCCTATAAGTACAGCAGGAGAAAAGAAACCTCCCAGTAATGCGAATAGCGCGCTCTGCTAATGCGTCCGTCTCAAATATCATAACATAGTTAGGTAGGGGTTTGAATCCTGTGAATGACAAGTGTGTGTGTTTGTTTGAGGGGAGTTAGTGTGTGAGAGAAATGTCCCTTTTGGCAACTAGGTGAACAGACTACAGGATGCCCATCCCCTTTTCTAAACACCGATGATGTCAGTACCCTATAAGTACAGCAGGAGAAAGGAAACCTCCCAGTAATGCGAATAGCGTCTCTGTTCATGCGTCTGTCTCAAGTGTCATAACATCGTTAGGTAGGGGTTTGAATCCTGTGAATGGCAAGTGTGTGTGTTTGTCTGAGGGGGGTTAGTGTGTGTGAGGGAAATGTCCCTTTTGGCAAATAGGATAAGACACTACAGGATGCCCATTCCCTTTTCTAAACACTGATGATGTCAGCACTCTATAAGTATAGCAGGGGAAGAGAAAACCCCCAGTAATGCAAATAGCGTGCTCTGCTAATGCGCCCGTCTCACGTGTCATAACAGTCAGATAGCGGTTTGAATCCTGCAATTGGCAAGTGTGTGTTTTTGGCTGAGGGGGGTTAGTGTGTGTGAGGACAATGTCCCTTTTGGCAACTAGGTGAACAGACTACAGGATGCACATTCCCCTTCTACACACTGTTCAGCAGACGGCCATGGCTCTGGCACAAGTTGTCTGTTGCTATGATGCCCCTTTGGAAGATGCTTGTGTCAGCTGGGGAGTCGATTATGGTGTCCAGTTTGCAGTCATCTGCATATTTGGACAGCCACAGTTCATCCGTGTTGGCCTGTACCTCCAATAAATATGTACCAAACAAGAGGGTCCCAGGACTGAGCCTTCTGGGACACAACCTGTAACTGTTATGGGGTCTGGCATGGCTCCAGCAATGCTAACCATGTGGGTTCTGTTCTTGAGCCACTGTGCGATCCATCTAGTGACATAGGGGCTTATATTTAAGCTGGTGAGCTTCCCTAGAATGCCCAAGTAGGGTATTGTTGCGAAGGCGTTTGCAAGGTCCAGGTAGGCTGTGTGAACCACCTTCCCCTCGGCAATGGCCTTGGTGACTGTAGCAAAGAAATCAACGGGTTACACCCGGTAGTGCTGGTGTGCTCTCAGTAGCCCTGAACCAGGCATCTGTTACTGCACAGATATCGATGTTTCCCATGCCAAGGAGTGTTTTGGGTGCATGCATCTGGAGGTTTAGACATCTGGCGTTGGGTAGCATTGCTCTTAGTGTCTTATCCCTTGTGATACCTATGAAGGTGGGTTTGTCATTTGAGCCCTGCCTAACATAGGCACTATGGGGGTAGCAAGAGCCTTTGCCAATATCTGATAGGCCAGGGGTGACAGGTGCAGGCTGTCCCTAGCAAAGCAGGTAGTTCAACAGAAGATGAATGTGTGAAGGTGTAGTGCCTGTGATTACTTAGCAGTAGCATATATGACTGCTCACGTGGACACATGCCAGGCAGGTCATATGCACTGTGTCACAGGCAATGTACATGTGAACAGGTCAAACAGTGGCAACCTGTCAAGTGGGACATGGCCATACATATATTAGGCTATGCAGATGGCACTAGGAGTCCACAGAAGCTCTATAACTATGCATTGCAGGTGTGATCGGTATTCCAGGGTAATTGCAAGCAAACATGCATGCAAACAAAGATACAGTGAACAGGGCTCCATGTAGTCCATTGTACAACAAACAAGCTGTACCAGTTCCATAAGGTAACACTGCAAATATGCAGGCACTATGCACATGTACATGGAAATACACTGGTCAGATGGCTAGGGTCCAGTCTCAGTGCACACAAGTGTACGGAACATGCATGTACTGTCAGGATGTACAATAACTGGATAGAAACCCATGTGCCCATACCTGCAGTAATACACATGTCAAATAACAGACACCAAGCCTTCTCTCAGTGGTTCCATACTTAGTAGGATGTATGCTCCCTGGCCTGCCACCACAGTATCCCTGACATATATGGGGACTCTCCCTCCTGTGACAGTTAGTTATGTGTGTTGGGGCTGTCTAGCATGGTATGAGATGTGTGCATGCAGTGCTAGTGTGCTCCTGTGTGTCCTGTACCAGTTGTGTAGTTCTGCACACATATCAACATCCTCAAACATCTGCATTGCAGAGTCTAGTGTGGGCAACATGCCACTTGCAATTTACATGTCCATCATTGTGTATTACTACATTCATTACCCTATCCCCTGTGATACGTATGTATGTAGCCTTCTGTTGACATCATTACCACCAGTATGCCAACATGTGCAGATGATACACTATGGTACTTACCATGGGTGTAGACAACAGGACATGACAATCACACAACTACTGCATCAGGCATGCTGTGATATACCCACAATTAATTCAGCACACACAGTACTGTTAACAACATGATACTATTACTACACATCTATGTGGTCACCCTGTGCATCAGCAACATGTTAACCTGTACCTGCACAGTTGTTACAGATTGCAGGAGGTGGCACAGTTTCATCATATGCACAGGGTGTGAACTTGGTATGCCTGAGTCAGCCACCCATACCACCAATTGACATGTATGTGTATGTGTGTTGGTGAGGGACAGCAGTAGAAGGTGGGGCAATGTTGATGCAGTGTGTGCGTGTATGCGGTAGCCCTAGGTGTTGTCAATTTGCATGTGTGTGTATGGATGCACACAGTTCCACTTCATGGCTGCCATATACTGGTGTTTGTGGACAGCCACAGACTGTACCTGCCAGGTCATACAGATCAGTGTCTCTGGCCACGGACACGGTACCTGTGCCTTGCAGGGGTGCTACGGACCGTATCCGGTACCAACCCAGACTGGGTACTGTCATCAGAAGCAGGTGTTCATTGACTGGACACAGATCCCTGTCGGGCCTGGAAAGAGCCACGTGCACGTGGTCTCCTGGGGCGGTCTGATGACAGCACAGACCCAGCATTGCTGGTGCTGCTGCTGGCACTACGGGGCGGCCGCAGCCCTGTTGTCATCCGCGCCGACTGCCAGCTGCTGCTGTTGCTGGCATACGGCCACGTCGACGCCTCAACCGCCCACCATCACCCTGGCTCATGGACATGTAGTTGTGGAACCGGTCTAATATGCCCCCACAATGTCTGTCTACCACATCGGTGAAATCACGGATGGCAGCCGCAATGTCACGCATACTGTCAGTCATGGCTGTGCGACATGCTGCCAGCTCCCTCAGACCCTGTCTGGTGTACCGTTCCATACGTGACTGTGCCTGCATGACAGTCCGAAACATAGCCGAGGTTGTAAGACCTCTGTGGGCACGTCTGACAGGGGCAGTACGCCCATGGATGCTCCCACGAGAACCCCTGGACATCTGTCTGTGTGGTACCATCTCTGGGCCATGCCCATGGCTGCTGTGTGGGTAGCATGTGCCACAGATACCACATTACCCTGGTCAATGCCCACTGTATGCTGTCCATCACCTAGGGACAGTGGTGACAAGGGGTGTATTGGCAGGATAACTGCACATTGATGGGGTCGACAGCTGTGTACTGTCAATTGGCTGACCAATGGCGGACCCTGGCATACCTTCCTGTGCCATTACACCAATGTCATCATTATCAGTACCCACGGCACCTGACTCAGGTTCCCTGCTACATGACACCAGAGCAGCAACAGAACCTGTGGGAAGGAAACAGGAAACACAGTTTACAATGTCTACACATTACCAGCGATGCACACATGCACAGGTGCACACATGCACACATGCACACATGCACAGGAGCACACATGCACAGGTGCACACATGCACACATGCACACATGCACAGGTGCACACATGCACACATGCACAGGTGCACACATGCACACATGCACACGTGCACACATGCACATGCACACAGGTGCACACATGCACACATGCACACATGCACAGGCGCACACATGCACACATGCACACATGCACACGTGCACATGCACACATGGACACATGCACAGGTGCACACATGCACACATGCACACATGCACATGTGCACACATGCACACATGCACATGTGCACACATGCACACATGCACACATGCACAGGTGCACACATGCACACATGCACACATGCCCACATGCACAGGTGCACACATGCACACGTGCACACGCACACATGCACACATGCACACATGCACACATGCACAGGTGCACACATGCACACATGCACACATGCACACATGCACACATGCACACATGCACACAGTTTCACACAATTGTACAGTACTCAGTATGCGTGATATCAACACACAGACACAGACACACCTACATGCATACAAAGAGCACTACTAAGTGAGCCAAATAGTACTATTACTATCAACACTATTACAGGAATTGTTAATACACACTCACCAGCATGGATAGGCTACATTGCAGTTATACCAGAGGGTCCTGCAGACATGAAGAAACTAATGTCAGTGGGCACAACTGTGCCATTGTTACTGAGTATGATACAGGTCAGGAGTACAACAGTCGCCTTTCACAGGTCGGCAGCTAATATTGAGGATATCACACTTGCACATTAAATACTATGGTGACAGCTACAAACCAAGGACACACCTCACACATGCATTAACTACCAGTGTACACAACAGTCAACTATACATATGACATATTACCTGCGCTCACCGTCTTGCTGCTGTGTGGCCCCAGCCTCCATCATGATGCATGTCTGCTGCTGTTGTTGTTGCTGGTGGACTGGAGCCACTACACTCAGGAGTAGTCCCTCCAGTCTGGTGAGTGGAGGATGTGTATCCACCCCACCACCTGTGGCGACCTGTTGCCTGTGGATATCTGACGCACGCTGACGGACATGTCTGATTAAATCACTGCAGTGATGTCGTACCTGCTCATATGTCCTATTATGCGTGCATATATCATTTACCCGACGGACAAGGTCTTGCCACAGTGCAGCCCTCTCCTGCTGATTCTGGCTGGTGCGGGAAAAGAGTATTGCATAGTCCCGCACCAAGCTCTGGTGTATCTCCTCATCCTCAGCTGTGGAGTAGGTGGGGTTCCGCGGGTGGGCCATGTACCTGAGAAAGAAAATAACCTGATATCAGCAATATATGTCAGCAGACTTTGGCACACATACTACACATGCTACTCGACTGTTATGATACAACATATCTCACATATGTATCATCTGTCTGTCTATTGGTGGATACACATGTAGATGGCCAGGTATCAGTGCTCGGCCAGCAACTGTGCAACAGTACCTGGCAGACGCCACGACATACTACCAAACACCAGCAGTCAGAACACCGATTCAGGTCAGAAGCACCTCCTCACTCTGGGGGTTTGTATCTAGGTACTGTATGGCCTACATCGGCAACTACTGTGGGCTGACCACACACTGATTGCCCTGGATATACATATCCCACCTCCACCACCAGCACAGATGACTATAGTGCATAACATTACAGATACAAACTTTACACTTTGTAACATTGATATGGTATCCTTACAGCCCACTGGGCCAGTGGCAGATACAACCCACAATGGTGACCCCTACACAATTGCTGTCTACAGACATCTCCAAGAATGCATGGATCATGCAATCCCATATCTGACCAAGACACTCTCCACAAAGGGCAGCATCCTGTCTGGTGGACCCCAGCCATAGACAGATTGTATTACAGAAGATGGAAGCTACTGCAAGACAGAGCATCATTCACTGAAGGGAGGGCATGTCTGAGCAGCACTGGTAAGGATCTATTTCCCATCATACTGACTACATGGGCAACGTTGAGAGGGAATTCAAGAGTGACACTACAGATGACCAGGAGGCCTTCCTCAGTTATGTTAGCAAACTGGTCAGGAGCCATCCTCTATGCCCATAGGTAGTACACAACACATATTTCACTGACACCACAGATATCGACAACATTGTGGCGGACAGGTTCAGTGCAGGTGTCACCCCGCCCTCTCCCCTGTAATAAGGCATAGTTATCCCAGCTGACTGTAACCGCCCCGTCATCACAGATGTCCAGGTGAGAGACACCCGCAGGACAGCAGAATACACAACATGGATGGGACCTGATGGTATCCCCAGTTGCATGCTACATAACCTCTGACAGGAGCTAAACACACATATAGGAGTGCTATGTAACACTAGCCTGACTACAGGATATGTACCTGTACACTGGTGCACAGCAGCAGTGGTTCCACTCCATGAAGGAGGCACCTCACCATACCAATACAATACAACACAATACATTACATTACTATACAATACTATACAATATGCTATTGCCCCTGTGTCTACAGCAGTGTACTGTTCTGCTACCCTGACCATTGTGACACATGTGGTGTGATGGTAACTGCTGCTGTCACACAGTTACACAGGGTGACTCATATGGCATATTACCTATCTGACTAACATTCAGCAAGGGTATGTGTGACATGTACTCATGGGGAGTCTCGCTTCTTAACACTGTGTGGTTTATTGCAGGGTGTGTCTTATCTGTGAGTAGGAACTCTTACCTCCACATGTGCACACTATTGCAGTGGCACGGACGACACACAGCAGACATGTAGGTTGTGGATGGTGGGAGGTGTTACTATGGTTGTTGGACATCTGTCATGGGTGTGACCTCCATATGTAAATCTGGGAGTGGTAACCTCTATGTGGGTAGCATATGTGTACTCTGTGGTGTTGTCAGTCACTGTGCATTGGTAATGTGTTTGAGTGCGTTGTCACAGTGTTGTACATGTCACTGTGTCCTTCTCCATATCTGTTGCTGTAATGTGAGGTCCATACCATGGCATCCATTATGTGGTGTGGGGGTACACCGACCTACATGTCCATACCTGACTCACCATGTCTGCGGACACATACCATGTGCAGGTATTCCAGGGATAGTGTGCCACTGTGACTATCATTGGGGCCACTATTCTACACATTTCTGACCCTGCTCACCCCTGACACATGCAGTGGTGGGCGGCCAATCACATATCTGGTGGTTACTGGTGTGGGTGATCTGGAATGTGGTATGATACTCCGGATTTGACACTGGTGTTCACTCCATGCCTTTGTCACCAGGCACCTGTTGCAATACATCTGTACACATGTGCCTCACTCAGACTTTATATACATCTCTCTCTCTCTATATATATATATATATATGTATATAGATATATCTATATATATATAGATATATCTCTATATATATATATATATGTCTGTATACATATACACATATATATTGGGGACATATATTGCCATAGATGCGTAGCGGGGGCACATGCGGGGTGTGAGTGACAGAGGGGGTGGGACAGGCTGTGTTGCAGGTCATCATATACAATCATACCTGTAGGTAGTCAGATCAGTCTGTCTATGTATATGTATCTACATATATCTATATCTGCATGTGTGCATTACATAGATATGTTGGTACAATATTCTATCGACATCTGTCTATGTATTCCTACATCTCTCTCTCTATGTATGTATACATATATGCATATCATATATATATATATATATATATATATATATATATATATATATATATATATATATATATACATATATATATATACACATACATATGTTGACATACATACATAACCATATGTTAGACAGGTATATCAACATATTTGTCTACTATACTATATACACACACTAACATACTGCTAAACATACATAGCTGTGTAACCTAATTTGTACATGGCACTACAACCTACAATCAAACAACATTGATATGTGCACATACATGCTCTCACATACAAATGTATGTACAGTCTTCACTGATAGTTGCTGTATGTCTCCTGCCCTTTACACATCTCCATATACATATGGATACAGACCAATGACACATATGGAGGGTTCACAGTATGTAGACCTTTATAGTATTACTTTACATTACCTGTGTTTGTCACAGCTGCTTCTGCTGCTGTCTGGTTCCCTGTCCTGCTGCTCCACTTCCCAGTTGTCAGCTTTCAGGTAGCTGTTGCTGAACAATTCGTTTCTGTCTGCTTAATTGCAGTTTTCTCTGTCTCTCTCTCTCTCTCTCTCTGTCTGTCTCTCACGTCCTTCTCAGGGTGCAATGAAACTATTGCATGCATGGACATGGAGTACAGCATACTTTTGTAGGTATCTGCATATGCCCATATGATGGCCTCTGCACCAATTGTTAGCCAACATTTGCTAATTGCATGCAGCCAGTTGTGTACTGATTGCAGTTCTCACTGTGATTTCAGAACAGTGCTATAAAAAGGTGTGTGAGATAGGCGTAGCCCTTTCAGATGTTAAGGGCAGGGACCATGCTGTTATGCTGTGGACAATGTTCTGTGAGTGTAAAGGTTGGTATCTCTCTCATGTTTCCAGGTGTGTTGTGGATTAACATTCCTCCATTCATTTCTCCAGTTTCCTGTACTAACTGTGTATGTACACTGACAACTACAACTACTACTATTGTTAATGTGTGTGTGTGTGTGTGTGTGTGTGCTTTCCTTTCACATTTGCTTGCACTCTGTTGCTAAGTCTTCAATAGTTGCCCTTTACAGTCACTACTTCTATGCCTGCTAGGTGTCTTGACTGTAGTGTGCTGCTGTAGCTTTCCTATTTTCCATGTACATTCACACCTTGGAATGCTTGCTATATCTGCTAGGGTGTTACAGCATGCAGTGTGGTCTGGCCATGGTGTGGGCCTTGACATCTATTAGGGTATTTGAGTATGCTGCTAAGCAGGCCCAAGAGACCTTCAGGTTTATCAGTTATGTGCCTCATGGAATGGTACATATCAGTGGGGTACACCCATTAAAATGTCTGGTATGCTGCAGTTGTGACTGTGGGTTAGCATGAGCATATGTATTACTAAACTTTTTCTGCCATGCAAGTGGTGAATACTTTCCGGACTCCATAGTTACCATTGCATGTGTTACACCTTTCTGCCTACTGTTTGTACATTTCACATGGAGTCTGTGGGGCATCCCTGTAAGACATTCACTGCTGCTATGTCTAGGTTCTTAACTATTCAAATATGGTGGTGTTGGACCCGTCATGTGTACAGATATTTGCAGGCTGTCCACATTTCTGCCTCATAATTTGGTCAATATCTCATGCACACCTTTATCTGGCAAGTCAGTCTGGGCTCAAGTCAGAATATGGTGACAAACATTCAAGTTCCAGACTGCATACCCTTCCAAACATCCCACAAGGTGTAGACCCTGTTACTTTCTGAACTGTCTGCGTTTGTTGTAACTTTATTTGTAATGTGTCCCTGGTTTTGGGCCTTTGCTCCACATATTTTATTACTTGGTCCGGATGTGTTCCTGTAAGAGGTTGTGGGGTATGGGCAGTGCTTATCCTGCTGTGAGTATGTGTGTGTCTTGCAAGGTGCTATGGTGACATTATTACCTACTAGCTTCCAACTAGCATGGCTGTTTCTGTTCACACACTACTATTATGGAAATCCACCAGTTTTGTTTGTGATTCTAAATGTCATGCTTTGTGTACTACACATCTATATTCCCTTTACATTCATTCCTACTGTTAAATGATATATTTACTTTAGCACAGTGTTTCGATATAAGAGTCATGGCTTAGTGGTAAGTCATGCAGACTATAGTTGCCAAGGTCCTGGGTTCGGACTCACAGTGGGATTTTATTTTTCATTTGAACTGAGTACAAGACCTGTCAATCAAAGTGCCTAAGGCACTTTTAAGCAGTTGTAACCGGGTTAGCACTGGTTTATGCGAGCTCACGCACTGGCGGTTAGCTCACGCACAAGCTTACACCCGCTTACAACCACTTAAACGTGCTTACTCTTGCACACCAGCTATTTTCCTTGAAAGAAAAGAAAATGGGGAGACAGGAAAGTGGTGAAAAGGGGTCACAAAGAGGGTAAGACAGTAGGGAAACAAGCTTGGGATGTGCAGGAGGGATGTAGGTAAGGCCCATAGCTGCCCATTTCTTCAGCAGCAACAGCTGTGCATATGTATGTAATTTGGTGTGACATTTGAAACCTTCCACCCCTGAGAGAGGTGTCAGGACAACAATAATACTTGTTGTACAGCCAATTGGAATTGATAGGTTCCATGTCCAGTAGACATGTGCGGAATGGGCAGCTATGTATGGGGCGTAATTTTTTTGTGGGTACAGAGTGCCCTTTTTTTTTTTTTTTTTTTTTCAGGTGAGAGTGGTATGTCAGGTGAAGGTAGTCGGTACAGCTGGGGAGGTAGGTTGGCTAGGTTAACAGACAAGACAAACAAGACGCATACAGGGGCGGTGTATGACACAGGGGGGGGGGGTTACACAATTGACGGGGATGGAGGTTTGGATATCCAGAGCCCATGAGCCCACAGATGGCAACAGTGGAACTGATATCCCCACCCATAGGCAGTTGCCACTGTTCCTTCATTGCCCAGGACGGGGCTGTGCTGGGGGCTGTGTAGGCGGGGCAACGGGCATGCCCGTTAGTTGCGCCACCCGTGCCTCGAGCTGGCGAGGGGCTCAGGACAGAGTCCCGAATCTCCCACGCACCACAGTCCGGACGCCACGGAGGGTGAGTGGTGGATCTCCTCCGCCACACTTGCAGAGGGGGCGAGCCCCATCCCCTGCAGCGCTTCCACCCGCAGGTGGCACAGGGCCACGGAGGAGGGTCCGACTCGACACTAGTGCCAGGTGCACTCGCCAGCTGAGGTGGGAGAGGTGGGTCCGCTGGAACCCGCCTTCCCTGTCGTTCTATGTTTTGCATTATGTCATGACAGTTTGGGTTAGTGACATTTAATACCATTCACAATTAGTTGTAACAGCATGCATTAGTATTCCCATTAACCAAACACCCAGATATTCACACCATTGAACAGCATGCATAACACATGCATAATTTGAACAGTAATACACAGTCCAACAACATGCAGGGTTGATTGATGGCAACAGGCCATCAGGTGTGGATGTATGAACAGGGCGGATGCATCAACAGACATGCAAATATATATGACCCAACAGGACAGACGTCCAGGGGTGGTAATTGTGATTGCACATACCATTTTCACGTGGAATGGGTTATAGGTGGTTAGAGGGTGGGGTAAATAAAGTAATATTAACACCTTGAATACAAATACATATGCTGTACATTTCTAATAGCTACAGTTATATACACACTACTGTTCTAACTACAGTGTCCTATATGTTAACTACTTAACCTTGCAGATGGAACTGTTACTGCAACATCAATCTACATTTTATTGCTGTTCATACACATTCATATCGAGCTTTGTTCAGATACATCATCCTGTTACCTGTGCTTGATATACTTGTGGACAAGTGTGGATGTTTGGTATATCAGACAATCATCCTATCTGCGTATTTCAGACTGGGAGAAACATATCCAGATGTTGGTGTACACATTCCACATGCAGCAACACTTTGAACAGATTGTGCTGTTTGGTTCTGAGTCTCACATGCATTTAATTCTGTCCTAACTGCAGTATGGTTTATTCAGGGGTTATAACTACTGTATTGCTGTATTCCTGACACTTTCTCACACTCTCTCACTTGCTTTCATGTTACTATTCAGACTGGTACTTCTAGGCTTTATTGACATGTTTTATCAACAGTTATTACAGTTCTTTCCAGCAGTCTCACTTCTGTCATGTTTCAGTATTTCCACAGGGATATATTTCACACATGTGATTTCATCCTCTTCTGCAGCTATACTTTACATGCTGCTGCAGGTTGTGTACTATTTTCCTACAGGCAGGGCAGTTTTACTCGAAAATATATGTTGGACAGTGTCATGTTTAGTTTACACTTACAGGCTGGGAACTGTTGTAATCAGGCAATACTTGCATACACTTTCACACTGTTACTTGCAGAATTAATTCCTTCCTGGCTACACTGCACTCTTTTGCTGACTGTCATACATTTATATATCTTTACAGTTACTAGTAGTGGATTACTGACCTGCCTGGTGGTGCAACCGCACCAGCCTATCGGCATAGGCTCTGCGGTTTGCAGAACGGACACCTGCAGCTGCAATATAAATGAAGTAATATTGGAATACACATCTCCATAATTACAGGTAGTTTAACTTTCTACATACATAATTAATTGTTACTTACTCAGTGGTGGGGCGTTGGGTGATTGCCGGGCCTCCTGGATCCAAAGGTTCAGTTGGTCCTGCTTGCGTCTCTTCAGGTCCGCATGGTGGTGACGGACCTGCTCACCTGTCCTTGGAATTCCTGTGGCACTGGTGAGTTCATGAGCCAACTGGTCCCACGCCTCAGCCCTGTACGCTCCCCAGAGGACCTGGCCCTGCATGAGTTGGGCCTCATGGTTGTGGACTAGGAGCCAGGCCATGTACCTAGACTCCTCAACACCCCACATCTGCGCTCGAAAGCGACTACCCTCACCTACACCTGACATTCTGCCTGCAGGTCTGTTCTACAATCGTTTATGCTGTGTATTCCCGCCTATGGGGCTTATATAGTCCGTTTTTCCCGCACATATCTGTGATTGGCCAGTTTGGAATTGTATCAACTTCAGTAAACCTGCATTGTCATGCTGTAGTTTGCATTCATTCCTATATATGAGCTAATATTGCATTTCTAGGTACTGCTGTCATGGCTTAGTGGTTCTGTACCTTGACTATGGTGTATAGTATCCTGGGTTCGAACCTGCCCACTGCTTTTTATTTTTCATGACTGTCTAGACATGTTGAGGGGTGTGTCTGTGTAAAGGCATTTTGGATACGGCTTGCTCACCGTTGCTCGTCGGTTAGCTCGTTTGTGCGGTGCGCAGCTCCGCGCAAATGGGGTACGCTGGTTTAAGCCTCATTTGGCTATTGGCACGCATATTCCACTTAGCTCAGTTAGGAGCACATATATTTAGCATGGTAAACCACTGCTCAGCTACGGGCACTCAGTTTGCACCAGTTGGACCAATGCTTATCTACGGGCACATACACTCACTCTGTTGTACTGTAGCTCAGCTATGGGCACATCTGGCAGTTTATCTTCATTTCTTAGCTCACATTTATTCAATATAAATGGGATATTTCATTGTATTTTACATATATTCTGATTTTATGTGTACATATGTGTCAGGGACTTGTTTCCTGCTTATTTTGCAAAAAAAAAAAATTTGTGTTGTGGGGGCTCGAACCATGAATGCCTGCTCTGCAGCCGGCATCTCTACTGCTACACTATTGCTTCCTGGCTTATTTTGCATATTTAGTTCTTATATGCTTTCCCATTGACTGCTAACTGTAGCTGCACTACGGGCCCGCCCGCGCAAACGAGCGCACTCACGGTTAAACATCTTTACAATTTAAAAAAAATATGACATGTTCATTTATATTTCTTTTATATGTTTATGGTCTGTAGGGGCATGTGTTGTGTTGTGTTTATTCACATTTCCGTGGACTCTGTTGTGGGTGTCTACTTTGGGCACTTTTAGACTTCTGGGGGCGTGTCTGCTTGCAGGGCTCAGCCTACGGACACGCCCCCTACTGTCTTACATGGACCGTGTTAGACTTAGGTGTGATTCAGCATGCTCTCATGAATATGCAGAGCATGCTGACATCCTGCTTTAACTGCAGCCTCCGTGTAAGAGTTATAACTCTTACACGGAGGCTTCGTGAATCCTGGGGAATGTGTTTTAGATACAAAATAAGCATGTTAGGCAATGAATAGTGAAAAGTTTGGACTTATTTTTGTCATAAAATCACAGGATGTTTATCATTCTGTTTAATTTTTATTATTTTTTGTATGGGACACAAAACTGTCAAAATATGAACTGTCTTGTGCAAAGAAGGACAGGTTGTAACTCTATATGTCAGCATACCTCTTAACTGTTATGATTTAGGCATAATGCAATAATTTTAGCCTTCAGATTTAGCTTTGCTCTTCTTAGATATGTGATGCTCCTCTAAAGTTAGACCTGATTATAACTGCATACTTTATTAAATATATCAACTAAGTCTATACAAAAATTCATTTCCACTAAATATGATACTGGTTAATATATAAAGAGGGTTAACATATAAAGACATTCTGCTGTGAAAATGTAAGAAAATGCTCCTCTTTCTGTCTCCCTGTTCTGATTTTTAAAGCCTGTTGCTATAATTTTTAATATTTGGTCATTGAGAGGTATGAATTTCAGTGATGAGATGGGAGGAAGTGGTCTCATTCATAAATCATGTGCCTGTCAAGAAGCTTCTGAAGTACTCTCAGTATCAGTAGTAAACCATGTGGCTGTCTCTATGCTTCACAAGTAGCCTCATTCATAAATCATGTGCCTGTCTCTATGCCTCACAAGTACTCTCATTCATAAATCATGTGCCCGTCTCTATGCCTCACAAGTACTCTCATTCATGAATCATGTGCCCGTCTCTATGCCTCACAAATACTCTCATTCATGAATCATGTGCCCGTCTCTATGCCTCACAAGTACTCTCATTCATGAATCATGTGCCTGGCTCTATGTTTCACAAGTACTCTCATTCATAAATCATGTGCCTGGCTCTATGCCTCACAAGTACTCTCATTCATGAATCATGTGCCTGGCTCTATGCCTCACAAGTACTCTCATTCATAAATCATGTGCCCGTCTCTATGCCTCACAAGTACTCTCATTCATGAATCATGTGCCTGGCTCTATGCCTCACAAGTACTCTCATTCATGAATCATGTGCCTGGCTCTATGTTTCACATGTAGTCTCCTTCATAAATCATATGTCCAGCTCTGTAACTGTTAGCTCTGCATGTCATCTGCTATATACTATGTGATGGAGAATTGTGTGACTACTAAGATGTTAGCAGGATAAGACAGAGAATGTTACATGGAGGCAGTGCCCACATTAGTTATATAGTGCTTCCAGGCTGAGCAATACTAATTAGGTCATTTGGATTTGGAAACATCAGGGAGTCGACTATAATCCTGCAGTCATAACAAAGGAGACACAGAAGACCTGACATAAACCACAATTTGGTGTTCCAGCTGGAAAACATTAGAGACACATTCAATTTCTTACAAGTGGGACTGCCCAGTCTGGGAACTTCCCATAAGCATGTTATTTTTGACATACTGTGTAATTGCAGTATTATGCTGCATGTCCCTTTTCAACATTTCTTTCCTCTCATTATATGCCTGGATCAAGTTATCAATGACCGTGAGTGTAAAAAGAAAGAAGAAGAAGTAAGCCTGACCCCTTAAAATAAATGTAATATATTTGTAAAATGGAGGCACACACTCTTGTTGCCATGTGGAGTTTTTCAGCCTGGGCCTCCAGCGAAAATGGGCACTATGGTCAGATGGATTCTCTCAGGTAAAAATGTGCAGTAACTAAATACCCCCATACACACACTTTTTGAACTGTACATTGTCTTTCTTCTTACACACAGCTCTCATTTCTAAAAATCAATTATTTAATTATTTAGACACATTACCACAACCTCAGAAAGATGCTTCCACTCCAGAAGAAAATGATATAAGAGAATATTTGTTTGATTTATTAGAGATAGAGAGACATATCAAGATAGATAAAGGGAACAAATATTTCAGTAAGTAAGTAAATAACACACAACATGTTAGAAGACTGGTAAAATAGGGTTCCTATTATAACATCAAACTTGTAAAAGTTTGAATGTCACATGGTCGACACCATATGCTCGAGCTTTTACAAGTTCGAAGGTTAAAACAAGTGCCTCCATATGGCACAGAATGGGAAGATTTCCCATTTCTGCACTGAAGTGCGATCTTGTAGTTGGTATATTTAAGTAGGGGAGGTGTGGGGGTGCAGAGGGGCTTGCCCCCATGCTCAGAGCATTCAGGTAAGTTTTTCTTTTTTTCTTTTTCTTTTTTATTATATATTTGATGTTTCAAACTTCGCTTATATGGTGTCGATCATATGAAGTTTGACATTTTGAAACTTCGACTATATAATATACACCCGGTAAAATATATGAACACAGTAATCAGGACTATTACAAGAAATTCATGTAATATAACAAAAATAACTAGGATGTATTATTGTGCAGCTAAACTAAAAACAGAAAAAAAATAATACAAAACATAGACAAACAAAGGGAAGGAAGCTAACAAACCAAATGCCAACATGGTAGCATCAAATAAAGAAAACAAAAGCAACTAAGACAAGTATTGCTGTTAGAAGATTACAAAAAGGAAAAAGGTCATCACAAATTCATAGAAAGATAGAAGTGTTAATAGCACCAAATGTAGTATCAAAATAGAATGGGATTTATTACATTATATAATATCTATAATAATAAATTAAAATACTGCAAACAGAAAAACTTAGAATGTATGTAGAGAAATATAATCGAAAAGTATAAAGTAAGCAATTCATTAATGATTCAAAAAGGTCTTTTAGAAAATGCAGATACAAAGCAAAAGCAGTTGAAACACCACTAAAAAAGAAATAAGTACAGTTTGGAGAAGCATTTATGTGGACCCTGTTGAATTTTTGATCAGCATATACTTCATTCCATCTAGCTAACTCACCAAAAACGTGGTTCTCTCTAAAGGGCCAAAGACTATCTGACAGATCAAACAATGATTACTTTAGCAGCAACCATAGCTCTCAACCTCTTAGAGCAATAAATCTGGTTAAAGCCATACATAAACGGGGTAACAAAGGCCCAACAATAGGGACATTTTTTTTAAATATTGTTCTTGCAAACTTAGAAAGCTGATAGAGTCAGAGGTGTTGATTAGCATTCATTTTTAGAAGGGCATAAAGTCTGAATTTCAAACGTCTGTCATTATTTTCTGACTTCAGTCCTCAGTGATTTGGCAATGATTTGCCAGAAAACCAAAACTTTGAGTAACAGCCAAAAATATGAGGCAAAAACAGGACATTCCTTGAACATTTGTACAGCTCAGAGGTATAGGAGCAACATACCTGCTTCGTTCTCTATTATATGCCTCCTCTATTCTTGAAAATATCAATACTACATAATACTAAACTAGCCTTCTGCTACTACAAAATAGCTAAATTTGTAATCAGTCTTATAAAACACATCACTGACTTGCATTAAAACAATTGAACTGGCTTAAACTCTGAGACCAGTTGACTTACTCACACCTACTCATTACCTACAACCTGCTGTACTCTCCTAACAAATGCCTGGCATTACAAAATACCATACTTTACTCTTCACCAACTAGACACCTTTGCTCTAGCAATAAACTCTTACTATGTATCAGTAAGAATTTTAACAATGCTGGATACTTCCATTATGTTTCAAAACTCTGGAATGAGATTCCCACACAGTTAAACAGATAAAAAACTTAAATTGTTTCAAAACGTTGCTTAAACAGCACCCATGCCAAAGATTGCTGCGTTCTGCCTGCTCACCTGGGTACTTTTACTCAGAGTACTTTTCTCCAGCTCTTACAGCCATTTTGGTTCCCAGTCTTTTGTACCTTATCATTCCTCCTCATACTGCAGTAATTTCCTAAACTCTTACTCATACCCCTCTACTAACTACTTTTCCTGTTCTGTCCACTTATCTCCAAGCTCATTTCCATAATTTTGCCTTTCATATCTCTCTTATCATTACTAATTAAGCTATGTTACTGCATTTTGTCTGTAAATTATTACTAACCTCAAAAAGACTCCAGTTTGACCTTGCCGTCATGCTATAAATGCATTAACTGCTATTATACAACAACCCCCCATTAAATATTCTAAAACGTGCACGCTGATTGGTCAGCGTGCACATTGTAAATCAGAGTTATAGTAATGGAAAAAGGTCCGGTCGCCCGGACTTTTTCCATTACTATAACTCTTTTTCCACACTGTTTCGCTATGTTAAACTCGTTTAACATAGCAGACAGCTTTAAAAAAGAAATGGAGATTCTCCGTTTTTTAAAGCTGTCTCTATGTTAAACTCCTTTAACATAGCAAAAACAGTTTGTAAAAAGCAACGGCGATCTTGCTTTCTCCGTTGCTTTTGCCCGCAGTTCTGATGTACTGCATAGGCATACGCATGCGCAGTACATCAGAACTGCCGCAGAATACCAGACAGCTGTGGAAGGGCAGCAAGGCATTATATAATGCCATTATTTAAAAGTAATTATTTTTTCTTAAATAATGTCATTTATGTAATAACCCACTTCTGGGTGTAATGCTGGATGTACCCACTGTTGGCTTTGTTTGGCCACTCTGGCTTGGCCCTTGTGACCAAACCACGCCAACCGTGGGTAAATCCAGCATTACCCAGACCCAGGCGTGGGTTATTGCTATATTGTACTTTATTTTTCTATTCAATAATTAGACAATTTGTATTAATTTATCTCCTTTTTGTGCCATTGTCATGTAAGAATTATTTAAAAATCATGTAAATAAGCTCATATATAGATGTTTTACCCTGCAATTATAACTGTGCATCATGTGTAATATAAATGTGGATGTTTTCGACCCAGGGATCTCCTGAAAATGGATTTTACGCTGTTAGACTTTTCCTGGTCAATAAGACAAATAAATAAACATAACAATTTGCCAAATGGGTAGAAGATTTAAAAGAAACAGAACAAAACTCTACTAGACAGGATTTGTAATGGAATAAATTCTTAGGCAGGAAAATACCAACAAAATTAAGAAAAACCTCTTAGCTGGAAAACCCTGTCTCTAGATGTGATACCTAACTTCTGGCAGAACATATTACTAACTTCTCATAATGATTTAACCCTCAGTAAAAATTATTGATATACACATCCCGAACATATATCACTACCATTAAAAATAGGAAAATGATACTCCTCCTTAAGAGCAAACTTGCAAGGTATCCTAAGTACTATAGACTGTAACTTGACTTCTGGTAATATGGAAATTATAGACAGGAATTGATGCAGAGAGTGTTCACAGCCATCTAGAAAAAAATAATAAATCATGGCAATAATACAAAAAGGTAATATGGAACAAAGAATAATCTATGTCAAAACAAACACCCTGGAGCAATTACTCACAATACCCACTAGGGGGGACCAAAGGATCCCGTCCTTACTAACATGGGAGCATCATGCACCATCTCTTGCATATGCTTATCTCCTATTAGGTCTGACCATAAAGCCGCCTCCTTCAAAGTAAAATTTAAACCAGAGATACCTTCCACCCAATGTATTTTTAGAAATTTCTCCAAGACAAACTACCTGCTCCTAAGTGATACGTTGTCAAATCCCCACAAAAGGCAGTTAACTCCACTGAATATGTATAAATGTACATCACCACACTCTTCCAGCTGTCAAACAAGACCAAGTCCTAAAAGTACTATCAAAAATATTGCATCACTGGTTGCTGACAATATCGTTGGATACATATTAAATAGCATGAGGCATGATTTAGCCAGCCCTCTAACAACATTGCTCAACCTTAGCCCTCATACATGTTTTCTACCAAGTGAATAGAGAACAGCTACAGTCATTCCATGGTTAATGGAGTACCTTACACAGACCCATGCAATCATAAACCTATATGTCTGACTGGTTCATATGCAAAGCCATGAAAGCTACTGACACCATTCAGGCATAGTAGAAAAGCTAACTAAACTGGGAATAAATCCCCATAGCAGTCACTGGATTGCTAGCTGGCTCACATTTAGGATGATGGACATCAAAATAGGGGAAGCTACCTCTACAAAGAGACCAGTCATCAGTGGAGTCCACAGTTCAGTGCTGGTGTCTCTCCTCTCTGGCATCTACTTCTCTGAAATAAAAGTCAATACCAAAGGGGTCTGGCTGACTAAGTTTGCAGATGACTGCAAGCTAGAAACAGTCATTCAACCCAGAAATGACTTAGCCATCTTGCAGGAAGGTTTGCCCCAAACAAATAACTGGTGCCAAAATCATGGACTAAAACCAAATGCCAAAAAATTCACTATTATATCTTTTAGGAAGTCTTTTATGCTAGGGATCTACCTCATTGACGGTGCACCCCCAAGAGCTGACAGAGTTGTTTGGGATTTGGGAACTTATGTGGACAGTGACCTAACTTTTAACCAGCATGTATCCACTATCAAAACAATGTACTTCTATGCTGTGCAGCTTAGAATCAAAATAATTGCATCTAGATCTGGAAATGTCACTGTCCCACTTTACTCAGCCATCATTAGGCCAGTCATTTAGTATAATGCATACTTTGGTATATATCTGTCCAGACACATTCAACAACTTGAATGCCCACAGCAATACCTTACTAAAAGGATATAAGACCTGAACAGTATCTCCTACATTGACTGACTCAAAGTCCTGTCAATCTACTTGGTATCATACAGATGGCTAAGAGGTGACCTGTGTCTGGCACGGTTCTCTACCAGAAGGATGAATGCTAACTAGGAACATTCAAAGAAATCTGCATTTTAGCCTGCACATACCCCCACACCCCCTGCTAATTATATATACAGACTCTGAGATAGCACTATGCAGAAGAATGGAGCAAAAGTCTTACTGTATCATAATCCCACACAGTCTAGATCATTGTTGTTTGGCCTTCCAGGTTTTCAGTGTCCCCAGTTTGATCCTTTCACATTCTCTGTTGTGCACATTCATCCTTCTGATAGGGAACCATCTGGCACACAAGGCATCCCCTGACCATTACTGATGGAACTACTGTATGTCATCAAGTCAAATGGCATCAGAAATACTTTGTCCAGGGATCTAAACCTCTTCTTCAATATCAACAGAACAGTTTGGGGGGACAAATACATCTCACAGACGATACCACTGCTTTGGAACAGACTTGCTATCCATGTAAAACAAAGCCCATTCCTGAACCTATTCAAGTACAACTTGGTTCTATGGATGAATAATAGAAAAAGTTACCCCATGACTGCCCCTGCACTACGAATGGATAGAAGCAAATCCTAAATGTTTTATCCCATACATGGATCCCCTCATATTATCTATGGTATGATCCCAGTTATTCTCAAAAAGGGTAATATATAATCCTGAACCATGAAATGGGTAAAGCCAATCTAATACCAAATGGAGTAGATTAATTAAACTAACAAATGTAAAATTAACTAGGTTTAAAATGGCCCACAAGGGCAACTAGCCTAGTACTTACTTATGACCCTATGAATCAAATAATATATAAACATCAGTACAAACCAAGATTATATATCACTCGTTCTGAAGGAAGTATGGGCCTCCTCGAAAATGAGTATATGAATAGTTCAGCAACTGTGCCTGCATACATATTTGCAGAGCTCATCTGATCCAGACACAATGAAAGTTCTAATACATGAAGAGAAGAAGGCTAGGAAGATGTATTTATTTAGTTTAGTAGAAGAATTTCTGAAAGGATTGGGAACAGAAATCAAAATAGAACTAGACAAGAATCATAAATGCACACACACTAAAGAAAAGGACTAGAAAAAAGGAAAGAAATTTTGAAAACAAAAAAAAAAACAAAAAATATACTTGTTTTTCTGCCTTTCTAAGCTAGTATAGTCCAGTTTTCAGATTGGTGCTGAATTCAGGGCTGTGTTACAAGTCTCTGTGTTTGCCCATACCTTACTTGGATAGAAGGAAGTTTCTCTGTTCACCTGTGAGCGAGGGGAGCTTTGAGCAGCCTATCTGTCCCTGGAGGAGTGGTTTCAGCCCAGAAATTAGTAGTTTATTGGCCATTTTGGGCTAATTTCTATCTCTTTCATTTCCCTGCTATAAAACCCACATTTGCAAGGTTTTTGTGCTTGTATACAGCTCAGCAAACTTCTGCCTAGTTCCCAGTAGAGTTCTACAGCAGCAGAGAGGCAAAAGAGAGACTTTGGAGTGATTAAGTATCATTTTTCTGCATTTTCTTGCTGCTTTTAGCTAATTCCGCCTAAACGCCAATTTTTTAGAGCTTCTGTGATTTAAAAAGCTTGTTTCAGCTACATATTGTACTTATTTTACTGCCTGCACTTTAACAAAAGTTGTTTTTGTGTTTAAATTACCTGTTTAAAAGATGTGGGCTACACACTCAAGTGTGATAGCCATTTCTGTGCATTAAAAGTGTTTTTTTGATTGTATCTGCTTTATTTTCTGAATAAAACAAAAAAATATACTTGTTTTGCCACCTTTCTAAGCTAGTATAGTCCAGTTTTCAGGTTAGTGTTGAATTCAGGGCTGTGTTAAAAGTTTCTCTGTTTGCCCATACCTTACTTGGATAGATGGAAGTTTCTCTGTTCACCTGTGAGAGAGGGGAGCTTTGAGTAACCTATCTGTCCCTGGAGGAGCGGCTTCAGCCCAGAAATTAGTAGTGTATTGGCCATTTTGGGCTAATTTCTATTTCTTTCATTTCCCTGCTATAAAACCCACATTTGCAAGGTTTTTGTGCTTGTATACAGCTCAGCAAACTCCTGCCTAGTGCCCAGCAGAGTTCTACAGCAGCAGAGAGACAAAACAGAGACTTTGGAGTGATTAAGTATCATCTTTCTGCATTTTCTTGCTGCCTTTAGCGAATTCCACCTAAAACGCCAATTTTTTAGAGCTTCTGTGATTTAAAAAAGCTTGTTTCAGTTACATATTGTACTTATTTTACTGCCTGCACTTTAACAAAGTCGTTTTTGTGTTTAAATTACCTGTTTAACAGTTGTAGGCTACACACTCAAGTGTGATAGCCATTTCTGTGCATTTAAAGTGTTTTTTTGATTGCATCTGCTTTATTTTCTGAATAAAAAAAATATACTTGTTTGCCCACCTTTCTAAGTTAGTATAGTCCAGTTTTCAGATTAGTGCTGAATTCAGGGCTGTGTTACAAGTTTCTGTGTTTGCCCATATCTTACTTGGATAGAATGAAGTTTCTCTGTTCACCTGTGAGAGAGGGGAGTTTTGAGCAGACTATCTGTCCCTGGAGGGGTGGTTTCAGCCCAGAAATTAGTAGTTTATTGACCATTTTGGGCTAATTTCTATCTCTTTCATTTCCCTGCTATAAAACCTGCATTAGCGTGGTTTTGCACGCCGGGTAGTGCCGGTTAGCTAGGGTGTAACTATTACCGGCTCCACAAAGTCTACTGTTCAATTTTTCCCTTGGAACTAGACAAACTTTCAACTTAAGCACTCAAACCATTCACTTCTCAGCCTGGCACTTGTTCAAAACTCATAGCAAGCACTAATAAACCTTAGCACTAGACCCCCCTATACTGTAGAGAAGGACAAGGCTCTCTATTCGACCTTACCAGCCAATCAGTAAAACAGCTCACTGTACCTATCCAGCCATGTCGAAAGGGCAGTTTCAGGTGTACTCTCTGGTCCAACTGATGAATCTGGGCATTTTGAGGCAATGTTAGAACTGCCTCATGTACACAGGCAACCCTCTCCTCCTACCACCAAACACTAATACATGCAAGAGATGCAATTATACAGCCAAACTAGAGGCTAAGCTCTCTCAACTCAAGACTGGACCAGACAGTCAAAAGGAGAAGGGAATTACTTGCATCACACCACCAATCTCACTTAGACCTATGAAACCAGCACTGGCAAAAAACACACATAAATACACAAAAACATACTCTGAGGCTCTAAATAAAAATCTGCAAAAGCAACAGAGACCTGCAAAGCAGACATCCAAGCAACCTCCATCCCCCTAACACAAACCATGAAGCACATACTTCACAAAACCAGTGTGCCATGCAATCACAGCCCTTAAGGCAAAATAACATACCCAACACATTAGTAATAGGTGACTCTATAGTCAGGCACACTGACTCCTGCTCACTGAACAAGGAGAAGGTTACTGTTAGCTGCCTGTCGAGTGCCAGGATCCGCCACATAACACAATCACTCAGGTCACTCCAGAACAAGTACAAATATGACTCTGTCATTGTCCATGTTGGTGTGAATGACCTGAGCCATACCTCTCTGGACTTCATGAAAAGAGATATGGAAGAGCTCTCTGATCATGTAGCCCAGGCCAGTATGGCCCTCACCCTGAGTAGTATCCTGCCATCACCGAGAATGATACCATGGTATAAAGAAAAAATTATCAATTTCAACGCTTTTGGTGTCATTCAAAGGGGATCTAGAGTCTGTCAGCCTGGGATGACATGCTCGACAAGCCGGGATGGCTTGCACTTGTCACCCTTAGGCATTTGAATACTGGCCAAGGCTCTTGCTACCCCCATGGAGACATTTTTATTCAAGTCTCAAAAGACAAACCCACTGCTGTAAATAGCACAAGTAACAAAAAACTGAGGGTAATGCTACTCAGCGCCAAAAATCTAAACCTCAAAATGCATGCACTTGAGGCACTCCTCAGTATGGAGAAAATCGATATATATGCAGTAACAGAAACCTGGTTTAAGGCTCCAGAGAGCATCCCAGCACTACCAGGCTACAACTCATACCATACATTTCGGCCACAAAACCCGGACCAAAATACAAAAGGCGGGGGCGTATCCTTATTCATCAAGGATACCCACACTTCCAGGTTAGTGGCACAGCACGATGCTTCAAAGATTATCCACGTGCAACTAACAATGGGCAGAACTGCAATTCAAATTGTACCTTGTTACAGATCACCCACCATGCCCCAGGACCCCCATTCCACATTTTTGGAAACACTGGGAAACATAAAGGTCCTACCACACACCCTGATATTGGGTGAATTCAATTACCCAAACATTAACTGAGAAAACTACTTAAGTACTAACTCCCTTGCCCAGCATTTCCTAGAATTTATAAACTCAAATGCCTTGGATCAACTGGTCAACACCCCCACCAGAGGTGACAACATATTGAAGCTGGTCATCACCAACATGGGTGACTGGTGTTCCACACCAGAGGTCAGCCCCTCGCTGGTTAGATCTGACCATAAAGTAATCACTCTGGATATCCACATTCCGCCCCCACCCCCAGTCAAAGAAATCACCATGAAAAACTTTTCAAAAGCAAACTTAACATTACTTAAGACCGAGGTGGAAAGTTTCAAATCCCCCATGCTAAAGGATAACACTGCCCATGCTGCAAAATCCTTTATTAACACACTCTACAGGCACCTACAAGAATGCATGGATTGTGCTATCCCAAGCAAAACCAAGACTCGCTCCTCCAAGAAAAGGAAACCAGTCTGGTGGACCCTGCCATAAACAAGCTATACAAAAGAAGGAGTAAACTAGTATAGAAGAGAGTAAAATCCCAAGAGGGGAAGACATCCCTGATCAGTATCATCAAGAAACTGCGATCCCTCATAAAATCATCCAAGGCTAGCTTCGAAAGAAAAGTTGTCAAGGACTCCAAAGATAACCACAAGGCATTCTTTAGCTATGTCAAGAATCTAAGTGGCAGTTTCCAGATCTGCTCAGAGTTAGTGCAGAATGGCACAAAATACACTGAACCAACTGATATTGCCAACATCCTGGCAGACAAGTTCAGTGCAATCTTCACCCCCCTCTCACCCCCAAAAGGGCCCATAACCATACCAGAAGAATGTAGTGTCCCTTAAATCATAGACCCTCAGGTTAAAACAGCCCTCTCCAAAGCCAAAAACACAGCATCAATGGGACAGGATGGTGTCCCAGTCTGCATCCTGCATGAGCTCAAAGATGAACTAACCCCTCACCTAAACACACTGTTCAAACTCAGCCTCTCCACAGGCTACATGCCCATAGAGTGGTGCACAGCAATGGTTATTCCACTCCACAAAGGTGGAGACATAACAGACACCAGGAACTATTGCCCTATAAGCCTGATTAGCTTGTTCTGCAAGGCTATGGAGCGCATCATCATGGATCTTATTAACATAGACATTGGGACCCTCCAAACATTTTACCCTACCCAGCTCAGCTTTGTTAAGGGCAGATCATGCCTCCTAAACCTGGTGGACTTCTCTGAGACAGTTACCAAGGCTATAGATGAAGGAAAGGTGGTCCACACAGCCTACCTAGACCTCACAAAGGCCTTCACCACCATTCCCCATTCTGGTATTATAGACAAGCTCACCAGTCTGAACATAAACTCCTACGTCACAAGATGAGTTGCCAGCTGACTCATGGGCAGAACCCACATGGTAAGAGTTGTGGGAGCTAGGTCTGACTCTAAACCAGTTACAAGTGGCGTTCCCCAGCGCTCGGTCCTAGGACCCCTCCTGTTTGGCATATACTTCTCAGAGGTACAGGCAAGCACAGGAGGACTATGGCTGACCAAGTTCACAGACGACTGCAAACTAGGGGCTATAATTGACTCTCTGGCTGACACAGACATCCTTCAAAAGGGTCTCACTGAGACAGATACCTGGTGTCAAAACCATGGCCTCAAGCTAAATGCCAAAAAGTGCATAGTCATCCCCTTTGGAAAAAACAGAGTACCCACAAATTACCACATAGGTGGTTGCCCCCTAAATATGAAAGATGAAATAAGGGATTTGGGGACCCAAGTAGATAGTAATCTCTCCTTTGATAATCACATTGCCAAAGTAGTTAGAAAATCCTTCTGTGTGGCCCACCTAATCACAAAAGGGTTTGCATCCAGATCAAAAGAGGTTATTGTGCCCCTCTTCTCGTCACTCATCAGATCCATCATAGAGTACAGTGCCCCATTTGGGATGTATCTTACAAGACACCTGCAACAGCTGCAAAGACCACAGAAGTACCTCATCAAGAGGATCACTGGCCTCAAACAGATGCCCTATGCAGCTCGACTGAAAAACTCCAGCTGTACTCAGTTGCATACCGCCTACTCAGAGGTGATCTCTGCCTGACATACAAGGCCATGTCCAACCCAGAATTGATGGTCATGCTCCACCTAAAGAAAACCATAGCCCCCCGAGCCACACACTCTAGGGATCTAAGCCTCACCACAACAATAAATAGGATGTGCTGGAGGGATAGATTCCTGTCCCAGAGACTTCCCATGCTCTGGAACAAGATTCCTGTCTACATTAGGCAGAGCTCTTCACTCACACTCTTCAAGAGAAACCTTGACGAGTGGATGGGAAACAGCAAGTTTACCCTGGGGATCATGTCAGTGGTTCTGCTGGACAGAAGCACAGGGAACTAATCTAAGGGGGCGGTGAAAGCCAACACATTCCGGCTAGGCTTATAAATGCCTTTGGACAGATAGCCTAGTACCTACCTATGAAACTGAAACTATGAAAGTCCACAAATATAGTGACAAATATAGAAAATTCCTAAAACAACCACAATTGACCTAGATTTAATGCAGGAATGGTTAAGGAGAAATTAATTTAAACCAAAAGATGAAAGGCTGGCAATGGCTGCCCAAGATAGTGGGCCATGTACACATGGGGTTACACAGTCAAATGAAAAAGTGGGAGAATCAGACAAATGCAGGTTCTGTAAAACAGAAATGGAAGGAGATGCACATTTATTTGCTGGCTGTGATGCACTCATGGTGAAGGATTGTATATTTAAAGGAGCATCAATGTGACAAGTAAATTGTGTGAGAAGAAATAGCCAGGGAATTGTTATGGCTAGGCTTGTATAGACCCTAGAGCCGATAACCCAGTACCAACCTATGAACCTATGAACAAGACTGCTGCACTGGGGATTGTGCAAACACTACAGTATAGAAGTAGATGAGAAACATTGGAAATATGAACTATAAAGCATTATTGACAATGATGGTCTAGATCACACAGGATCATCATCATCCAATGTCAACAGCTGAGAAAAACAGATGCAAGAAAAAGCTAGAAATAGTAGTTAAGGGAAAAAAAATACAAAAGTATTGTTAATCACTGAAACTGTTACACCCAGTGATTATAGTGTCTTACGCTCTAAGAGACACAAAGTCATAGAATATCAAGATTTGCAACTACACATGGGAGTAATTTGGAAGAATGATTCTGAGACAATTACAGAAGTAGTAGTAGCAGGAGCAACAGAACTAATAAAACAAAATGTACAATCATATTTAAATATGCTACCAATGGACTTAACTCCATATGAACTGTAGAAGGTGGCAATAAACCTCTGAAGGGCTTCACACTTTTGTAGGCTGGTAATTTTACTGAAATTTGCTGCTTGTCTTTCTCAGGAGAGAAGCCCCATTTTTGGCTTGACCAAGGAACTGGTCC
>NC_056741.1:122035781-122097012 GCF_019279795.1 Protopterus annectens
TACCCATGCACCAATACACTGGCCCATTGCTTCCTGAAATTCATCAGTTCCAGTGCCCTGGATCAGCTCATTCTTATCCCCACTAGAAGAAGCAACATCCTTGACATTGTTATTACAAACATGAGCAACTATTGCTCTAGACCAATAGTCAATTCCACCCTAGCTAGATCCGACCACAAACTAATCACCATGGAAAGCCACATTTCACCCACTCCCCCCGCAAAGGTAACCACCATAAAAAACTTCTCCAAGACTGACGTTGGGCTTCTAAAAGCAGAGGTGGCTAACTTCATGACACCCATGTCAAGGGAAAATAGATGCATGCCTGCCGAATCATACAACAGTGCACTGTACGAACACCTACATAAATGCATAGAACTCAGCACACCCAACAGAATCAAGGCGCACTCCTCCAAAAAAAGGAAACCAATCTGGTGGTCCCCTGCCATTAGCAAACTCTACAACAGAAGATAGAAACTGTTGCAGAAAAAGGTGAAATCCCAAAAATGGAAAAACTCCCTTATTAGCCTCAACAAAAAGTTGAGATCCCTCATTGAAACCTCTTAAGCCAGCTATGAAAGCAAAATTGCAGCAGACACTAAAAGCAACCACAAAGCCTTCTATAGTTATATCAAGAATCTCCATGGCAATACCCAGGTCTGCTTTGAGTTACTGCACAATGGTACCTCCTATACTTAGCCAACAGATATTGCCAACATACTGGTGGACAGATTCAGTGCCAACTTTACCTCCCCCCAAAGGACCAATCACAATACCGGAGGAATGCCAGGCACCCAGTATTACTGTAGCACAGGTTAAAGCTGCATTGTCCAAGGCCAAGAATACAGCTTCCAAGGGACCCGACAATATCCCTGGATGTATTCTACATGAACTACAAAGTGAACTGGCACCACATCTGTGTGCCCTGTTCAATCACAGCCCACCTCAGACTTTGTCCCTACAGAATAGCGCACTGCTACATTCATCCATCGCCATAAAGGGAGAGTGACTACAGACCCTGGGAATTATTGCCCCATTAGCCTGATGAGTCTGATATGTAAGGCTATGAAGCACATCATCATGGCCCTAATTAACAAGGATATAGGGAATCTCCAAATTCTAGATCCCACGCAATTTGGTTTTGTGAAAAGTAGATCATGCCTGCTCAACCTGGTTGACTTATTTGAGTCAGTCGTCAGAGCTGTAGATGAGGGTAAGGCAGTTCATACAGCCTACCTTGATCTGGCCAAGGCCTTTGATACCATTCCCCACTCAGGAATTATTGATAAACTCACCAAACTAGGCATCAACCCCTATATCACTAGATGGATTGCAAATTGGCTCACAGATAGAAACCACAGTGTGAAAGTAGCAGATTTCAAGTCAGACTGCCGACCAGTCATGATTGGAGTCCCACTGGGATTGGTCCTGGGTCCTCTCCTGTTTGGCATCTACTTCTCAGAAGTCCAGGCCAACACAGAGGGACTCTTGGCTTCTGGGCTGACCAAGCTCACAGATGACTGCAAGCTAGAAGCTATTATTAACTCCCCAAGTGATATAGACATTCTACAGAAAGGCATCACTGAGACAAGTGACTGGTGTCAAAACCATGGCCTTAAGCTTAATGCCATAAAATATGTCATCATCCCCATTGGAGAAACTCAGTTCCCACTGATTACCACATCGATGGGAACCCACTGAACACTGAAGGCATTATAAGAGGTCTGGGGACACAGGTTGACAGCAACCTCTCCTTCGACCACCACATTGCCACTGTGGTCAGAATGTCCTTCTATGTGGCACACCTCATTACCAAGGGTTTTACATTCAGGAAGAAAGAGGTCATCATTTCTCTCTACTTTTCCCTCATTAAGCCAGTCATCGAGTATAATGCCCCATTTGGCACGTACCTCCCTAGACACATACAACAGCTGGAAAGGCCACAAAAGTACCTCATGAAGAGGATCCTAGGCCTTAAACACATGTCCTACATGGACAGACTCAAAAACTCCAGTGATTCTCTTGTCTCATATCTTCTACTAAGAGGCGATCTCTGCTTGACTTACAAAGCCATGTCTGACCTAGCTCTGTTAGAAATGCTACATCTAAAGAAATCGCAATCCCTCCACACCACATGCTCCAGGGACCTCAACCTCATTACCACAATCAGCAGAATATGATGGAGGGACAGGTTCATAACCCAGAGGCTGCCCATTCTCTGGAATAGACTTTCCATACATGTCAAGCAGACCACCTCACTGGCCATCTTCAAGAGAAATCTTGATGAGTGGATGGGAAATAAAAAGTTCACCTCGGAGATCACTCCAGTGGTTCTACTTGATAGAGGTGCTGGGAACTAACATCAGGCAGCACAATGCCAAGGCACTTCTCTGGACTAGGGTTGTAAAGGCCCCAGGGCCATTAGCCTAGTGCACACCTATGAACCTGTTTGTGATTGTGTCATAATTCAGTGTGAAGTCACTTCACATCTTCTTGCCTCTTCTTCCTCTTTCAAGTTTCCTGGTAACACTAGACTTATAACATGATTATCATCACATCCCCCTTCATCCAGTCTGGATGTTTTAAGGTTTTGTATGTCTGGTTCATATTATCAGCTCTATATCTTAACCTTTGGACTATTCACAGAACCAAGAATGTTAAAAATCTGTCTTGCTCCAATTATAGCTCATTGCAGCCTACAAGGTATGCACATTTTTTCATATTTAGGCAACTTGCTTATCTTTTCATACTTTTCAAAGTGTCAGGAATCTCTTTCTCTTGGGTAAGAGATCTGTTACACAAGCTGGGATTCCAATAGAACAGTCAAAAGTCATTCTTGACTCCCTCACACAGGATTGTTTTCCTGGGATGTCATCTAGACCCCTCAGTTCAAAGACTTTCCTTCCACAGGAAAAAGTAGATCCTCATTTAGATCTCTTACTAAGGTTTTCCACTCAGACTTTGGTCACTGCAAGGGAATGCATGCTGTTTTTGGATCTTGTGACATTTATGATTTTCATGAAATCCCTGGCAAGGTTCCACATTAGAAAGATACAGCAGTATCTGTAATCTTTTTTGTTCCAGCATCAACACCATTTGTCTTTTCAAATGTCAGTGCCTGGATTTGTCTGAAGAGAAGTATTTTGGTGGAGACAAAAGATATCCTTAAATGTAGGTCTCTCCTTCTTCCTCCCTGCTCCAAGGCAGTCAGTCACCACAGATGCTTCAGACTTTGCTTGGGAAGCTGTTTCAGGAGGGCTAAATGTGCAGGGGTGTGGGACACCAAGAAAAGGTTCATAGATTAGTATTAGGCTAACTGCCTTTGTGGGCCATTTTAAGCCTAGCCAATTATCCTATATGAAAATCAAACCTTGTACATTTTGTCTGTAAGGTAAATACCTTAGCCATTATGTCAACACATATATAGCAAGGAGAAGCTTACCTTGATAAAGACAGTCAGCTCTCTGAACCACCCTAGGGAACTCTACAATGTTGTTTCAGACAATACCACAGTCATGTGGTACATCAACAAGCAAGGGGGAACCAGGTTGCACCCCCTTTGCAGACTAGTCACATTAGCTTGGGATATCGCTTCACAGTACACTCTCACTCTACTGTTATCCTACAATCCATCAGAGCAAAACTGTGTGGCGGACAAGCTGAGAAGGACCAGGGCAGAGCCTCACAAATGGAAGCTAAATTGGTGCTCTTCCAAGATTTGATCCATCTGTGGGGAGTTCCTCAAGAAGACATTTTGCCTCCTCTATGAACAAGCAACTGCCAAAATTCTGTTCCAGAACTTGAGGCAAGAAGGTCTGGAAGACAAATGCCTTTTCTTTTTAGAGAGGAATGTTCAGTTGTACTTTTTCACCTTTTCAACTAATATCCAGGTTACATCTGAAGATTCAGAAGGAATCCCTGACACAAATGAGTAGAAACACTGAACAAACCAAATTAAATAACTCCAGTAATGGTATAGCAGCAATTTAATGGACAAAAAAACATAATAAATAAAATGAATAAATGAATGCTTCAGTTTAAGTGTTTTCGCTTTTACAAAAAAGGCTTCCACAGAGTCTAGAAAAATCTTTCTAGATATAGTAGAGGAAATACTTCAATTAAATTGCAGGGGTAGCAGGTAGCATGAATCATTTACTTTTTAGGGTTAATTAGAATTAGCAATTTAAGCTAAAGCCCCACTACATATGCAAAGATTATACCACTGAAGATTAATTTGATAACATAATCAAATAAAGATAACAAATTTTTCTTATATGAAAATATGAGATTTCCACATTTCCTAATTTTGCAAGAATTGAAACATTTAATTAAAATTGTAGCATTGGGCTCATGTAGATCAGAAACAAAGAAGAATATAGCTATTTTTTTAACATGGACCAGTAATCAAGGAACCTCAATCCTCACCACTGGCAATAGTGGGGGGGGCATTCACTGGGAGGATAGCAAGTACACACATACAGTATTTCCAGCTACAGCTCTCTGCATCAAGTGCAATTTCCCTTAAGAGCACAAAGAGATCACAGTCAGTCTGGGGCTGGTTCCTCTACCTTTCTCCAGATCACCAATAAGATTCCCCACTGGCACAGCTGTACAGTTGAACTCTCAGCTAAGTGACCAAGTTAAGAACTCCAGCACTCTCTCTTTCCAACCAGTGCATCGTATCCTTGCCCAAGTAGCTGACACACATGCACTCTTTGAGATTTGATTTACACACACACACACACACACACACACACACACACACACACACACACACACACACACACACACACACACCTGGGAAAGGCTGGCACAAGTTTGCAACCTATGTCCCCTTCTGCTCAAACTCTAAGGCAGTTTTTACTGCCACCAGTCATTCCTGCCAGCTACTTTAAGGCCCTTTACAAATAGTGTCCAATCATACTATGTGATATTACTACTAATACAAATGGTAGTTGACCAAGAGCAAGGTAATGAGGAGTGGCCCACACACTGTCACCAAATAAATATGCAAGTACTCTCAAAATTTAAATATCACTACACAGATCAACCACAATGAAAGGTTTAAATATATTTAATAATAAATAATGAAAGAACAAAACAATACTAAATATAGACTCACAGTGACATCAGAGTTTAAAACCACAGGAAATATTTAAAACAACATTGCAGAACAGTCTCAAATAAACAAAGAAAAATATCTAAATTAAGCTTTACTATATTCCTGACTGAATTTAAGAGAATTGCTATTCCCTAGTAACTTACTATTAGAGCAAGGCAAATGATCAAGGCAGTATTTAGCATCTACCTGCAAAAATATACAGACTAAGGCTCCTCCTCAGATCTCTGGCAGATCTAGGAAGTTATAAAACAATTGCATTCTTTCATGCTTTCAAGACTAGTAATTAATTCACCCTAAAGACAATAGAGGAAGTTTCCTAGTACAGACGTTGTGTCTCTTGCTGCATTGAAAATGTTTATGGCCTAGTCATAAAGTAATTTAATTTCAGTTATTTTTCTGAAGTTAACCTCCTGTATTCCAGTTTCCACTGTTATATACACATTTAAACAGTTATAGCAGTACTTGCACATTTCTGTTTTCTTCCAGCAGAGCACACTGTGGCTACATTTTAAACAGCACTCTGCAAATACCTTTTTCAACATACGTGTCTGTACACGCAGTTTGATATACACATGACATGCAGTTATAATACATTTGTAAAACAAGCATCTTATATAAATCATTTCGATATTTACCAGTGACATATAATTATTTATAAAATTCTGGCTAGCTGGGCTGGCACCCCCCCCCCCACTTCAAAGACTCAAGCAAGTTTTTCAAGTGACCCTTGAGAAACATTGCTTGAGAGGGATGAACCTATCTGGGAATGCATTACCCCATTCCCTGTCTTGAGATCCAAACTGCCTTTGTGTTGCTGACCCCATTATATTACTGTCATATCATATGCCTGCAAAGCTAGGCTCCACCACAGTGACTTGTGATTTTGCTGGCTGGATCCCTGTAGCCATAGGGCTCCCTCAGACTCTTCCTGCCTTCTATTGCAAATACTCAGCACCAGGGCCTCCATATCATTGTAAGGTTTCATCATGTTAACATGGTATAGTTTGTGCTCTGCCTCCTGCCTAGCAGCTCTACCATGTAAGTAACATCAATGACCTTCCATACCACTTTGAAGGGTCCTACCTGCAGCTTTTTGTATCTGACAGGAATGAGAACCATAACCTGCTGCCCCACAGCATACTCTCTAGCTCGAGCATTCCTGTCATACCAGACCTTTTTCCTGTTGTTGGGCTGCTGACAGGTTTTCCTAGGCCAAGCCCGTGAGTTGTCTGAGCCTTGTCCTGAAGTTTAGGACATATGCCACAACAGACTCCTTGAGGGATTCACATTCACCCTCTCATTCATCGTGAATCAACTCTAGAGATTCCCTCACCCTATACCCATACGACAACACAAAGAGTGAAAAATCTGTGGATTCCTGGGGCACCTCTCTGTAAGCAAACAACAGATGAGGCAGATATTTGTCCCACTCCTTCTTAAACTGGTCTGCAAATGCTGCAAGCATGGTCTTTAGTATAGAGTTTAACCTCTCCACAAGGCCATTAGTCTGGGGGTGGTAGAGGTTGTTCTTTAGGTGCTTCACCCCACAGCATTCCCACATTTAAACCAGCTGTTCTGATATGAAATTGGCAGCTCTGTCAGTCAGTATTTCTTTTGGGGGAAATACCATACTGAAAATCTCTCAAAAAAAATTTGACACCTTTTCTGCCTCAATGGAGGACACAGCCATGGCCTCAGGGTGTCTGGTAGCATAATTTACTACCACTAGGATTTACGTCTTCCCTATGGAATGTTGGGTACTCAGACGCCCCACAATATCAATAGCTACCCTCTGAAATGGCTCCTCAATCACAGGCAAAGGCAACAAAGAAGCTTTTACCTTGTCTCCTGCCTTGCCTACCTTTTAGCACTGCTCACAGGTTCTGCAGTACCCTGTTACCTCCCTGAAAATACCAGGCCAATAAAAGTTCTGCATAGTATATCCCTTGGTACACTTTATGCCCATATAACCTGCAAAGAGAATGTCATGGGCTATAGCTAGAAGTGCCAGACAGTAGGCTCTGGGCACTGCCAACTGCTGCATTATCTCACCCTCTAGCCCTCCCTCAGGGGTCTACTCTCTCTATATACAGCAACCCATTGTCCTAGTAAACAGATTCCCCTTTTCCTTGAGAATCAGGTGCTTCCTTGGTTACCTCCCTCAAGTCTTGTAATGTAGGGTCTGAGAACTGAGCCTGTCTCAACTCTCTCTTTGCAACCCTTCCCAGCTCCCCTTGCACAGGAATTCTGATATCCCCTGACAGCAGTGCCTCACTGTCAGCCTGGGTACTGCTTCTAACCTCTGCCCATGTGGTCACTCTGTCCAAGGGAACATTAGTACCCACAAACAGCTGTGGCTCGCCTTCAGTCTCACTTCTACAGGGTACCTCCCTCACTGAAGTAACCACCTCACCAGTCTTGGTTTCAATTGTATGGTCTGTCGTGGTCTTCCCAGACTACCAGGTCCACATGCTTGTCTCCCAAGCCTGACTGCATGTAACTGCATGCACACAAGGTACTGCATTCTCAAAATCATTCCCTATCAGGACATCTGCAGGGATATATTCAAACACACCTAATTGCTTGCTTTCTTTTCTGCCCTCCCAGTCAAGGTGAACCCTGGATAAAGTTATTTGGAATCGGGTCCCTCCTAAAGCTCTGATTGAAGTAGACTGCCCAAACAAGCAGTGCTTCTATTTAACTATTGCAAGCTTCACAATGGTTAGGTCATAGGCTGTGCATCTCTTAGCAGTGGTCTGTTTCACAACTATTAAGATAGGATATAACGTCTTGTGGTTGTTTGGTACCCTTGTTGTCTCAGACAACTTACTGCTGGAATTCTTTCATTCTCACCTGCTGGCTCCCCTAAATTTTGATCCCCAGTTTGCCTCCATGGACATCTATATGCTACATGGCCCCACTGGTTACATTTAAAACATTTAATCCTTGATTCTGGCCATGTACCTGAACTAGTGCCTTCCCCTGTTACTGGCAGACTCTGTTGGGTCAGTTTAGGCTGCCCACCATGGGTTCCCTCAGTCCCAGTTGCAGCACTGAGTATTCCTTTCCTGTGCAGTGATGCCCTGCTTGCATTGTATAGGTCTCCATTTTCCCCAGCTCCTTTGTGGTATTGCATTGCCTATCTGCCAACCAGATCATCGTGTCCTCAGGCAAAGTGCTAAGGACTTCTTCCCTACCCAAATGGTCTGCAAGCCCTTTCAAAGCAGTGACCCAGCACCTACTCACTCATCTATGATAATAAGTGTTTAACTCAGCAATTCATTCACACACATTTTCATCTGCCTTGCATCTTTGCTCACAAAATATTTTTTATAAACTTCAGTTGTTAACTTAAAACACTCTAATAAACAATTTAACAGTATTATAATTTAAGCAATCAGTATCAGACAATTTAGAAACATCAGTTGCAGCTTTACCATGAGTAAGGGTGTCAAGAACCATATACAGAGCCCTTGGTCAACATTATACTGTTTATATACCCTTTCAAATATGAATCCAACTATCAAAATTATCACCCTCTGTTAAATGTATTGCTTTTGGGGGTTGGTTATTCCCTTCCCCATTAGCTCCATGACCCTGGTGAAAAGTCAGCATCTCCTTTTTATGTTGCCTCTGCCTCTAATTTTCTTTTGCTTCCAGACATCTCTGTCTCTCTGCTACTTCTAATTCCATTTGTTTCTCCTGCTGCAGTCTCCCTGCTGATTCTACTTCCAAATGTTTGGCATCCATTTCAAGTCTCTTTAACTCCAGATGGATTTTTAATCCTCTGAGGCAAAGTTGAACTGTCCATTTTCTGAGAGTTGTACATCACCAAGGCCAGTCTAGTTGCCCTCCTGGTTGCTGGTCAATGATGCAGCTGTGGCTAAGGCTGCAGTCATTTCCACTTTAGTCAGGTTGGCATGCACCAGTCTTTGGTCTGGCCATCTCAGTCAACTGGCTCCTTGCCATAATCCTCTGCTGACATCCTTGGCAGCTTTCCCTGACTAACTAAGCTAACAAAAAAAATAAATAAATAAATCTATTGTGACATGAAACTCTGAATGTCCATCATGTGGCTCACTGGGAGTACAAATACCTTCTTTAATGACAATGTTTACTGGCTGCAGGAGCTCATTGTCCACACCACTGAATCCCAATATGTGATGTAGGGATCCCATCACTGCCAGCTAATAGGTGATGTGGATATCCCACCACTACCACCAATAATGTGATGCCCCACCACAAGACCAGTAATCAAGGAGCCTCAATCCTCACCTCTGACAACAGTGGGGAGATGTTCACTGGGAGGATAGCAAGTACACACACTGTATTTCCAGATGCAGCTCTCTGCAATAAGTGCAATTTCCTTTAAGAGCACACAGAGACAACAGTTAGTCTGGGATTGGTTCCTCTACCTTTTTCCATATCCAATGTAAGGCTCCCCACTGGCATAGCTATAGAGTTGAGATCTCAGCTGAGTGACCAAGCTAAGACCTCCAGCACTGACTCTGTCCAACCAGTGCTTTGTGTCCCTTCCCAAGTAGCTGACACACATACTCTTTGAGGTTTGATTTACACACACACACACACACACACACACACACACACACACACACACACACACACACACACACACACACACACACACACACATGCACACACACACACCTGGGAAGGGCTGGGACAGGTTTACTAGCTATGCCCCTTCTTCCCAGACTGTACTGTAGTTTTTACTGCCACCAGTTACTCCTGCTAGCTGCCCTAAGTCCCTTCACAAAGGGTGTCAAATTTTACTGTGTGATATTACTATTAATATAAATGGTAGTTGACCAACAGCAAAGATATTAGGAGTGGCACACAATGCCACTAATTAAATATGCAAGTACTCTCAAAACTTAAATATCTCTACACAAATCAGCCACAATGAAAGGTTTAGACATATTTAATAATAAATGCTAAAAGAACAAGACTATACTAAATATATATTCAGAGTGACATCTGAGTTCAAAACCACAGGAAATATTTAAAGCAATGTTGCAAGACAATCTCAAATAATCAAAGAAAAATATCTAAACTAAGCTTTACTATATTCCTGACTGAATCCAACAGAATCACTATTCCCTAGTAACTTAATATTAAAGCAAGACAGATGTGGTGAATGCATCTTCTAGTTGTTGTCAGGTCCAAGACAGAATGCTGAATGCTCTGTCTCACTTAGAGACTTCTCAAATTAATATCTAAAATCTTACTTGTGGGATAGTTTGCTGAATGACATAATTTCTTGTCATCTGTCTTCTAATTTGCAGGCCAAACAACCATTGATGAAGCTGGCAGTATTTAGCATCTACCCGTAAAAATAAAGAGCTTCTCCTCAGATCTCTGAC
Source organism: Protopterus annectens (assembly GCF_019279795.1). Taxonomy (NCBI): domain Eukaryota; kingdom Metazoa; phylum Chordata; order Ceratodontiformes; family Protopteridae; genus Protopterus; species Protopterus annectens. The sequence goes on from NC_056741.1 coordinate 122,046,288, forward strand.
AGATGCTGGAAGTCATAAAACAATTCCATTCCTTCATGCTTCCAAGACTAGTATTTAATTCACCCTGAAGACAATACAGAAAGTTTCCTAGTACAGACATTGTGTCTCTTGCTTCACTGAAAATTATAAGATACCATCTTTTTTGTCCTAGCCATAAAGTAATTTAATTTCAGTTATTTTTCTGACGTTAACCTCCTGTATTCCAGTTTCCACTGTTAAAATATATACATTTAAACAATTGCAATAGTGCATGCACATTTATGTTATGTTCCTGTAGAGCACACTGTGGAACATTTCAAACAGCAGTCTGCAAATACCCTTTTCAACACATGCATCTGTACAAACAGTTTGATATACATATGACATACAGTTCCAATACATTTGTAACACAAGCATCTTGTATAAATCATTTCGACATTCACCAATGACATATAATTATTTACAAAATCTCCTTTCAGCACAGTGTTTTGTAGCCTTTTTTCCATGTAAAGCCAAAATGGATCTCAATGGAGCAAAGACAGCCTTTCAATGTTACTACAATAACAGATTACTAAATTAGGCATCAGTTTTTTTCCCCAAAAGGATGGGATCAGTCAAGCAAAAACAAATCTTCAACTACCTTTTAGACTTTGCCAAAAAATAACCAGTCTTTGAAGAGGACTTTAACTTTTGGGACAAGAGTGCCAGCACTTGTCCTAGTATCGCTGTCTGACTTCCATCTGCATATGTTGATTAGAGATGAAAATTTGCCAGATATATGTGCTTGTCCTGCCTTGGGGTTCTGTATTACATTCATTTCTCATCAAGGTTTTATGCTTTTAAAGAAATACATAGCATCGGACGTCATATTCTTCACATAAATTGAACACCATTAATACCATTGTCAAAACTCTAAAGTGACAACATTTTATTATATAAAATATCAAAATATATAGATATTTAAAAAGATGGAGCAAGTAGATAGTGGTACAGCAATATTATAAACACATAAATAAATAAATATCATATCAGAAAAATAAAATACATAGGTTTAACCTAAGCAAATCTGCTGAACCTTGTGAGCTAACAATAGTTATTGTTACATGCTGGACCTAAATCAAGTAAATAAATGTGCACAGTTCAGTATATCAATTATACCAAATTCTAGCATTTATGATGTGCCTGATCAAAAAAAAAAAAAAACATAGTTTGATTACAAACTGACTTAAAGACAGAATTGTGGTGTATGTGAATATCTTATAACTCTATTAATCCTAAATCAGCACTTCAAAAAAACAGCAAAGCTTCAAAATGATGTAAACAGTTATGTACAAATGAAAAAAACAGACAAATAAACCAAATTAACAGACTAACAGAAATGAAATACACAATCACTTCCAACTATAGTTAAAATGAAAGAAATAGGAACAGAAAATGAAATTCCCAGGGTTAACAGGTTAAAGCAAAAGGATTAATGTATCAATATTACTTTAGTTCTTACTGTTTATTTTGAAGATATAAGGAGAACAACTGTAAAATGTCATCTAAGGAACTCTGTTGGATTGATTTAATGGCTCAGAAGTACCCACTTGTACTACTGCATTTATTTCTGTGGAGTCAAAGTCCACATGATAATATAGATCTATTGTGATGAGGAAGGAACCACAAAAATGGAATCAGAACTATTCAGTTCTATGAAAATCCCTGTTCAAGAAATGATATTTATGGCTAGTGAAAATAAACCATTTCTTTGAGTCCTGTTAGAAGGTTTTCCACCTGGTGACCATTTTCAGTTATGATTCAGCAATGCTCTGCATTTAGGGGATTATGAGATTTCCATTTCAGCATAATTGCTTTTATAGGCTCATTGGTTCATAGGTATATACTGAGTATATATAATGAGTTTCTTACTACCTTGACCACATGATGGTCAAAGGCTAGATTACTGTCTACATATGTTCTCAGATCCTTGACTACTGGGTCAACACTTAGGGTTGTGTTATTGACAGAGAAGTTAGCCTGGGTGGTAGTATTCCTAAAAGGCACTATAATGCATTTTTTGGTATTGAGTTTTAATCTGTGTTTTTTGCCCCAGTCATTTATCTATGTTAGACCTTTTTGCAAGTAGTTTGTGTCATGGGAGAATCCATGATAGCTCCACATTTGCAGTCATCTGTGAACTTTGTCAGCAAAAAGCCCTTGACATTTGCCTTTCCCTTCAAAAAGTAGATGCCAAATAAGAGTGATTTCAGCATGCAGGCCTGAGGAACCCCATTGGCGACCTAACTCTTAGTTGAGTGATATCATTAATCCTGATTTCCTGGGTCTTGTCTGTGAACCAGATGACAGTCTGACAAGTTATGTAAGGGTTTATGCCCAGTTCAGTGAGTTTGTCAACTATACCCCAGTGGAGTATTGTATTGAATGTCTTAGCCAAGTCTAGGTAGGTAGCATGTACCATTTTCCTTCATCCATTATCTTGGTGATCTTCCCAAATAAGTCCACCAGGTTTAGATGGCATGACTTTGCTTGAGAAAGCCAAACTGGGTTGGTACCATTGCCTGAAATTTGCTTTTATCTCAACTGATCATTTCCATGATAATTTGTTTCATGGGTTTACATATTAGACTAGTCAGACTAATAGGTCTGTAGTTTCACACATCAGTTTATGGTCCACCCTTGTGAAGTGGGATAACAGTTGTAATCCTTCATTCTTGTGGTACAAAGCCTGCTGTGAAGCTAGAGCTAAAAAATGACTCAAGTGGTCCTGATAGGTCATTTCAAACTTTGTAGGATGTGTCCCTGGATATTGTCAAGGCCCACTGAAGCTCTGTTTTTGTGCTTAGTGAGCACCGCCAGGACCTACTCCTTGTTAATAGTTGGGAGGTTATGCTAGTAGGTATTTCATGTTGGTAGGTGAGGAAAATGAGTGAGGTGAATTCTGAGCTGAATTTGCCAGCCTGCAAATTTGCTATTTTGCTCTGGTCTGCTCATTGAAAGTGGCACCACTAACCAGCAGTTCAACACACTGATGCTTACTACCTTTGAGGTTCAGGATATAGCTGTAAAATGCCTTGGAGTTGACTTTAGCCTGTGAGGCTATTTTCACATTGTAATTGGCCTTGTTGGACTTAATTAGTCCTCTTAGTTTCCTGTTTAGTTTAATTAGAGAGCTCCTGTCATTATGGGAGTTGCTCTTCTTGATTTTAGCTATGAATTTTTTTACTTTTGTTATCGATCCTATTAAAGTTAGGATTCCATCACTGAGGTTTGTTTTTAGTGTTTATTTTTGGCTTACTTCTAGTAGGTACAACAGCCTCTATACAGCCATTTACATAGTTGTATAGTTTTTCTGTGAACAATTCTGCATAGATTGATATGAACTCAGGATTGGGAGGGGCATTGAGTTTTGACAAACTATCATTTAATAGGATGTAGTTTGCTTTTAAGTAGTTCCTAACTGTTACACGGTTTCCTGGGGTTACTGAGTTGATTTTTTTTTATCAGATGACAACTTTGTAGTCCAACCTCACCAGTGAAGATGTCACACTGGAGGGGGGGTGGTAAGCTGTCTCCCATATTGATGAGTACCAGTTTCAGTATGTTTCAATATTTCTGTTGATAAAGTCCAGGAATCACTGAATCACTGGGCCTGTGAGTATGAGGCAGTGTATGTTTCCCAGCCTATAGAAGGTTAGCTAAAGTCTCCCATGAATAGGATATTTGGTTTAATGGAGAGTGTCTCCAGTAGGTTTAGGTTCGACCTATTGGATTACAGGGTGAACTATAGCTTCCTAGGATATGGTATGGGACTCTATACATGGTGATTTTTTGTGTGGATAAATTCCAGGGCATCATCCTGGTTAGAGTTATTTTTGTTGGTAATATATATTGAGGCTCCTCCATGCTTTGTCCCTGTCTGTGCAACTAATGTTCTAAATGTGTGGAAGGCAATACCAGAGTACTTTCTGTGGATTTAAACCACGTCTTGTAGCAGCACATATGTCTATATTTTCCAGGGTGAGGAGAGCTTTTACGGTGTTGAGTTCCTTGTTTAGACTCCTAGCATTGAGCATTAAAACTTTTATGTTTATTTGTATTTTGTTTGCTATGTCTGTAGGTTTGCCAGTTTGGTATTGTCCCAAAAAAGTTTCTAAGGGGTAGATAAAGTTTTAGCCAATATTCAGAAGCCGAGGTGAGACAGGTGTCGACCAAGTTAAATACCCCTGGAAACACACCAGAAATTAAACAAATTATTGAAATGAATCAACTATTGTTGATACTGGGCATCATTCCCAACTGAAGGTAGAATGCTACTCACTGCTAGGAGCATACCAGCCTGGGACATATATTCAGAAAGATCATTAATGCCTATCTTCATACAGTCCAGAGACGTATGTTTCACAATTAATGCCTAAAGCGGATGGAATTTATGACTCCCCTCCCAATAGGCACCAAATAGTGTCTGTGCTTTTGCCTGTCACTCCATTTAGGAGTGAGTTTGATGTAGACATACACAGCATCCATTTTTGGGAGGTGGGAATGAACATCACTGAAAGAATATGTAAGCTCCAGGCATTGGTCAGCAATCAGGATAGAACCTTGCACTTGGTGCATGAGCAGGAAAAACCCTAACTATTATGGCAACTGTGTTACTTACTCAATGGAACTCCAAGCATTGATTGAAAATAATCTTGCATAGTCTTCAAAATTTTCAGTGGCCTGCAGGTCTCCATCCCTGAGTTAAGATCTACTAAACAAAGGAGAGCATTATCATGTGGTTGGACTTTAAAATTGCAGGCTAGTTGTTTGTTGACTTGTGGGCAGAATTCACAGCACATACATCTCACTCTGTCTAAGGCATCTTGATGCATTGGAGTAAAGTGAGGGAATGCAATGTTGTCCGCAGTGAAACTGTCAGTCCACAGCATAAACCAGTGGGGGCCACAATCAGCTGCAAGCAGTAATCAGAGAAGGGTATAAGGTCATCAGAGACTAGGCAGCACTGAATGATAGAGTGCAAGCCTTTGCTTGGTAACTGCTTCTCATGCAACTTTAGAATATGTAGATATTCTTTACAAATTATTTTTACAGCCTTCCTCTTGTTCTTTTTCTTTCAGCTGCTCCTATTAGGGGTTGCCACAGTGGATAATCTGTTTCCATTTCTTCCTGTCCTCTGCATCTTACTCTGTCACACCAACCACATGCATGTCCTCTCTCACCACACCTGTAAACCTCATCTTAGGCCTTCCTCTTTTCCTCTTACCTGGTAGCTCCATCCTTAACATCCTTCTCCCAATATAATCAGCATCTGTCCTCAGCACATGTCCAAACCAATGCAATCTTGCCTCTCTGGCTTTGTCTCCAAACCGTTCAATCTGAGTTGACCCTTTGACATACTCATTTCTAATGCTGTCCATCCTCATCACACCCAGTGCAAATCTTAACATCTTTAACTCTGCCACCTGTCTTTTCTTCAATGGTACCGTCTCCAACTAAGACTATGAAAAATTATTTTCATTTATCACATAACAATCGCTGTAACTTTTCTTCTCCTCCTCCACACAACAAGTTAGAATCCAGACCGTGTTACACACATTTATATACATACTTCTTATAATAAGCTGCACTGGTCATTGTACTTCTTTCAGTGTGCACTTAGTAGAAAATGTAAACTGTCTTAAACTGTATGTACTGCTAGGTAAAAATAGCACATTTAGTCATGTCTAATCTACTTATTTGTAAAGGTTAATCTAATAATATCTCAGTTCTGTAATGCCAGTGAACTATAGATAGCTAATTTTGAATGTCTCTGCTTGTAAGTAATCTGCTGTCTTTTCATTCTGTGTATTTTTCATTGTTTTAACTGCTTACTATATGTTAATTGTGGAACTTTTCTCCCCGGGCATCCACTGAAAATGGACCTGGTCTAGCTGGATTTGCCCAGTTAACAAATGTAAAATACAAATAAATAAAAACATAAAAAATAAAATAAATATAACATAGCTGGCCTCACTACCATCCTGTAGACCTTCCCTTTCACTCTTACTCATACCCCTCTGTCAGAAATCACTCCTGACACTCTTCTCCACCCGGCCTGCTCTGTCTTCTTCATCTCTCTTCCATACTTACCATTACTCTGAACTGCTGATGCCAAGTATTTAAACTCATCCACCTTCGCCAACTCTAGTCCCTCTATCCATCCTGACCATTCCTCTGTCCTCCCTGTCATTCACACACATACATTCTGTCTTAGTCCTGCTGACCTTCACTCCTCTCCTCTCTAGAGCTTATCCCCACCTCTCCTGGGTCTCCTCAACCCATACCCTAATCTCACTACAAATCACAATGTCATCTGCAAACATCATAGTCCATGGGGACTCCTGTTTCATCTCATCTGCCAACCTGTCCATCACCACTGCAAATAAGAAAGGGTTCATAGCTGAAGGCTTTCCACAGGCTGATGTGAAATAACACTCAGGGAGTCCCCAAAAAAAAGGTTTGGTGTAAGACACCTCTTCATCTTCCTCAGGAAGGTTTTGAGTGTAGTCACTGATGACTTCTTGGAAATCCTCACTTTACTAAAACAGGTGAAGAGGATCCAAATGTCTGGGGACCTGGAGCATCAAATCATCTGGCAACTGATTGGCTGAAGTATGTCCACCACTGTGATCATTAACACCTAAATCATATATTCTCTTGTTATGATGATGCTTTCTAAAATAGTTTTGATAATGGAGACACACTTGCGTCCTTGGCTGCACTGGAGTTTATGCTTGAAGTCACAAACTTAAGGTCACATAAAAGGACAGAATGTCTTCTCAAATGTAGGGTGCCCTCTCAAGCTGGTCAGCAACAGTGCTAAATCCACCTGTCTTTCGTACCACCCATGCTGTCATAAAATCAGAAAAAACAGTGAGAATCTTCTAAGAATATTTCAAGATAACACCAGCTACTAAACCATCCTCATTAACACAATTTCACAAAATTTGGAAATGTGCAGTACCAGACAGGAGCAAAATAGCAACCCCTCTTTTCTTCCAACTGTCATAGATGGAGTAAGAAGGCACATTATACCATTTTATGGGTAACATAATTAAAATGCTCACCAGCTATCAAATAGGCTTCCTGAAAAGCTAAAATGCACTGAGTGGAGTGCCTCTGCTATACATATACCTGTGAACTTTTAATCTTGAATTAGTATGGTGACATTCAAACTCAGAAACGTCTCCCATATAGTGTCAGGAACCCGTAACTAGGTTCAGCAAAAGGCAGACCAACAGCTTATCCTCATGTTAAAGTCTTTCACACTCTATTGGGGTATACAACCTTTTTTCCCTTACCCTAACCCAAAACAAGCAACACTTGTTGGAGAAAAAACAACCCTGCATTGTGAAAGGTTTAAGAAGAAAATCAAAACAATAAAATTCAATCCAAAAAAGGAACAGCGATAAATTGCATATAACATGGAAGCAAAACCCAAGACAAAATAGCCTAAACTTTGTAGAGTGACAAGGCCGAGGCCTCCAAGGCAAGTGGGACTACATGGTCCCCATTCCAGATCACTACAACCAAACCCAGCATAATGAATATTAAAGTCTGCAAGAGAAAATTATATAACCTTCTGTATTTACAAACATAAATAAAGTTCTGAACAATAATTTAGGTTGCTGAAACTTAATTACTTAGTGTTCAAGTCTACTTTGGCCAGGAGAAAAGTGGAAGAAATGGAACTGCCCCATGGGAGACAGTAAGGCTCCAAAAGCTCCCCATACCAACATACCCTACATTAAAGACTCACAGTGAGATGACAGCTAACATAAGCCTGAGTAACACCCCATTAGTTCATTCAGCAATGCAGGGAAGAAAGTGGTAAAGGGCAGCCATTCAGTCAAGTCAGGCCTATGGAATATGGACAAAGGAGAAAAGAAGGAATAAATGAAGGACCGCATTAAATTAGCCTAAATAATGGCAACTTGTACAAATAATCTTATATACATTAGCTACAAGTTCATTGTAGTCACAATCTGCTTACATTCATAATTAAATATAATCATTACAAATCAGGCCTCTTATCCTTTATTGTAACAGCCATCCATAATGAAGAGCACAGAAACCATCCTAATACCAAACATTAATAGGCGCCACACAAACCTAAATAAACTCACAGGCAGTCAGTTGTCCTCTTGTACAAATAAGAAACAATACAAATCAGTCGGGTAGCATCCCATTAGGTCACTAAATGTAAATTATTGTTTATCTCCCATCTTATTTTGTACTACTCTACATATTCATTTAACAATCCACCTCCTCAGCATCGAGTACTTGTATTTCCTACACATTTATAGCAAAAATGTAGGAAACATTGAAGTTTTTAATAAAGTATCTGTAGTCACTTATTTATATGAAGTTTAATCTCTCTACTCCTGCGCTACCACTCTCTGTATTTGTATATAAAACTGTTTGTGTATCTATCTATAAAGATACAGATAGATACATACACACACACAAACACATGTAAAGAAAATTTAAACATCAGAAAAAAGATCCAATCTAAAAAAAAAAGAAATATTTTTTTTTCAGGGGCAAACCATCTGTACCCCATTGCCCTCATACTTATATATATATATAAACATATATAACTGTATATATATATATATATATATATAGAGAGAGAGAGAGAGAGCGAGAGAGATAAACATATATATCTGTGTGTGTGTGTGTGTGTGTGTGTGTGTGTATATATATATATATATATATATATATATATATATATATATATATATATATATATATATATATATATATATATATATATATATATATATATATATATATATATATATATATATATATATATATATATATATATATATAAAGGGCAGCCACTGTGGTGCAGAGGTTAGCGTCACCACCTCACAGCAAGAGGTTCTCTGGTTCAATTCTCTCAGCTGGGGTGCCTTCTGTGTGGAGTCTGCATGTGGTCATGTGGGTTTCCTCCGAGTGCTCCAGTTTCCTCTCACATCCTAAAGACATGCTGTAGGTGGATTGGACACTCTAAATTGGCCCTAGATGTGAGTGCGTACATGTGCATGCCTTCTGTGGAAAGTTGGGCTCCGGGCTGGCAACTCAACACTGTAAAACTCCACTGCCAATCATGAGCAGACAGGTGATCTGCTGTGGCAACCCCTAACTGGGAAAAGCAAGAAGAATATATAAATATATATATATATATATATATATATATATATATAGATATATGAGAGTGCTAGAGATATAGATAAATAGATAGATACATATATGCACATATTTATGTATATATATATATATATATATGTCTAGCAATCTCAAAACATTATGACCACATTCCATCATTTTTACCCCTTCCAGTAACCCCATTTTCTACCCCATCTTCAAGATTTCATTTGGCTAATATTTGGCTACTTTCCTAAACTGTATCTTTAGAGTTGTTTGTTTATTGTTATAATTAGTTGAATTTAAGATATATGGCAAAGTAGTTATAAACAAAGCCAAATCATGTTCAAATAAAGCCCTAGGCAAGGTAATGGATCAGGGCCCTTCCCCTGCATCTCCCCAACATCCCCACCCAGCAGCCATTCCAGTGTCCCATTTTATGCTTATCTCTACAAAGTTGCCATAAGGCACTGTTCAGACCTGTCAGTGTGCATACTATTTTCTTATATACTTCTACAATGATTACATATATCTGGATTTAATTTAAAACTTTTATTGCAAATTTCGTAGCACAAACACTGATAGCCAACTGCAAAACAAAACAATGCAGTCTCGTAATGAAAACAGACTTAGCATAAGCAACAGTAAACTTCTCTGGCCTTGAAATTCACATTTATTGAACTGCATTAAAACCTACATTCAAAGAAAATGCATCTGGCCAGTGGCAGATAAAGTTTATCTCTGGGCTGTTTTAAAACCATGACCCACCTGCACACATTTTAGTACCTTTTAAAAATTCATGTGTTCTTTGATTAACCTTCCTGATTGGATTAAAGTATATTCTTTGTTTAATATGACACCACTTGTTAGAAGATTTGTAGGTTTGTAAATGTTTCCACTAAACAGTGAAACAAAACATATGAACCAATAATGAAAGACTACCCATTTCAGAATATTTCAACCATAAAAGGCCACTCAAACTGCTGTCATTATAATCCACCAATGACAGTCAATATGCAAAATCTTTGTAGAAGTGTAAGTTGACTGAATAACTCCACATTAAAGAGATCTCTAACTAATGATGAGGTTGCTGCTGGCAAGCAACTTAGCATTTCAGTGTTTCATTTACAAATTCAGTGCTTGCTGTCTTTGAAGAATAAAACTGCCTATGTTACTTTAAAAACAAAATGGTGTGCTTTTGATATGCAGAAGGGAACAGCTGGCAAAGAGACAGGTTCATAATTAGTAAGCAACTCATCCAAAGGAAGACGCACTCAAGGGTGCAGCGCTCCAACTCCCCATTGTGTCTAGTAGTGTCAGCAATCAATTTGCCTGGGGTGGGAAAAGAACCCACAGCCATCTACACCAAAGGCAGGTTTGCTATCTGTTGCACAACTAACACTAAAAAATACAATTATGAAATTCTACGACTGACATTGATAGCCTACAAAGTTTAGAGATTTACAAACATACATAAAAAAATTAACAAATTAAAGGAGGCCTGACAGGTGGTGTGGAGGTTTAAGACACTTATTTGCCAATTATTAAGGATCAGAGTTTGATTCTGAGCAAAGTCACCTAATTAAACAGCCCATCTAACTAGGGCATTATCAAGGCTCAGGGTTTGACTCTGAACAAACCCAGTTAACTAGACAGTCTACATAACTGAGGAATTATGCACACACATTTGCTGCTACACACACACACACATACAAACCTTTGTTGTTGCCGCACTCACTTTTTGATTGGCTTGCACATGCATTGATGTGTTGTGGGATAAATCCCCTTTCCTTGCTGCTCTGATATCCTTGGCTCACCTGTTGTGATGTTCTCAGCTTTAGTTGTTAAATCAGATCAAATCTTCTGCGGCTTACATTAGGACATTATCCTAACAATAAGCTTTCTGGAGCTTGCTCTTACTTACAGAAGTCTTCCACGAGGTCCTAAAGCCCTCCTGTGTCCTTATAGAAAGTCTCCCTTGAGGTTCTAAACCCCTACTGTGTTTAGGGAAGTCTTTGGATTTGTTTTATTTACTGTTGTTTTTATTTTATGTCTCCTTCATGCCAACATGGGGGCCCTCAGCCACATGGGCCCTAGGCAACTGCCTAGGTCACCTAGTGCTATATCCGGCTCTGGTTATGGGAACTGAACTTTAATGTTTTTCTATATGTCAGAAAGCTAGTTAAACTGTATTTTTTAGCCAGTACTATGCCTTTAATTTATAACTTCTTTGTGTAAGTTGGTAATGCAATGTATCACTCATTTTCTGTATGCTTCCCAACTTAAGGAGTCATGCCAGTTTTTGTTCATTATTACTTGTTTTAGAGTTCAATAAAATTTTATGAAAAAGTGCATCTCGTGCAACCTTTCCTGACCCCTCACTTTCTTCCCTCTGTGTTTTAAATCACTGTTTTACAGCAGTTACTAAAGTCATTGATAGTATATTACAGTGTTTTAAACTTACCATATGACAACCAGCATTTTATAGGTTCATAGGTGAATACTAGGCTAACTGCCTTAACTCTAGATGAGAATTACAGCCTGTAGCTTGTGCCTATGAGGTGAAGACTTTAACCATTATGCCAAACCCTCTCCATTATATGGAATTTATGAATAACAAACTTTATCTCCTTAATCTTATTTTTGGATTTTACATTTATTATATACATATTACATGCAACAGACGAGAAAATTGACACATTTTCTTTAAGTTAAAAACATGTCAGATAGACTGTATTTTTAAACATTAATACATTAATACACATGCATGCATTATTAGTTATTCAAAACTAAGGTACAGAGGAACAGACTTACTCCAAACCACAATGGCTATAATTATCACCAGCAGAATGGTTACTGTGATAATGGATAGGCCTAACACCATTCGTTTTTTACATTTCTGTCTTCTATTTTCCTGTCTTTGTGAACCTGTAGAATAAAATAAAATAAGGACATACTTAATGTTTTATTGATTGAGATTCATTTCTATATTTTTTGTACAAGTAATACATTGCTGAGGAATAATGGAGTTATGGGGCCTGGTTCTGCTAACAGAATGGAGTATTTTAATTTGCACCAGGAAAAGATCAATAGAATCGGGTTCATTTAATTGTCTGACACATAAAATATGTTGGGGGGATAAACTGTGCAACTAGACTTATCTGTCTGATTGCCTAAGGTTAAAAGGCTTCAAATGCGTTACAAAGGACAATTGCAGTTGACTGAACAGAATATAATGCAGTCTTTAGGGAAGATTATGTCATCAAGAGGCTAAGGAAATGTACCTGACATATAACCATCCAATGTATTCCTCTTTGTGTTGCCATAAATAATTACATCTTATTGCACACATTGTGTACCTCCCTGCAGTTATCTGTTCACCCCATTAAAGTCACAGAAGTAAAAATAAGACAATATCCATGTTTCATGTCTTGAAAAGTAGCTTTATATCCGGCATTTCTGACTGTAGCCTTCCCCCATTCGACACAGAGCAAGTATTCACAACATTCTGCTATGAGATTATTTCCAAATGCATAAAGAATGTTAGATTTGCAGGAAACAGTGACACTTTTTGAAGGGTAAATTTTACCCAAAACAGGGGAAAAGCAGATATTTTTCTCCTTGGAACAGGAAGCTTCTGTTCAGCTACAGGTTATTTCCTTAATTACTTGTACCAATGTTATTTTTTCTACTGAAACACCTTGTAGTGCAAAGTAGAAATTGTGTTAAATGATTACGTGTTCATTGTTCTCCTTTGTGTTCTTAACCTCATAACTTATTCATTTAGACTGGTAATGACCACAAAAACAAGACAGTGACATTTGTGAGTATCGGCTATTGTATATTATTACTTAGCTCTGTTTACTTAAACACAAATAAAAAAATGCCGCTTTAAAAAATGTAAGCTCCTATATACTGTTTGAATCAAATGAAGTATCACCAACATCATCATTTTGTGTAAACAAAAAAGAAAAATCATAATGTTAGAAAAGCACAAGCAAATGCTCAGTATACTGCTATCCACATGGGGTTATTCATAAAAGCTCAATTTCAACATTTTTTTTGTTTTAATAATAGTGCCAGTGGCAATCTGCACCCTTGCCATAGTATCTGTGTTTCATTTCACTTGCTCTGTATACTTATATCTATAGAATTGTCCAGAAGATTTTCTGTGGTTAATTCTAAAATCCTTTTAGAAAGCAGATGCATTTCTTCATGCCGGTCCCAAACCCAGATAAATGGGGTGGTTATATCAGGAAGGGCATCTGGTGTAAATTTTTTGCCAAATTGCATATGTGGATAACAATTCAGATTTCCATACTGGATTGACCAAGGCCTGGGTTAACTATGACCATCACCAGTACTGTTAGCTAACAAGGTGCTGATAGAAATTGGGCTACTGTTGGCTGAAGGAGAAGAAGAGGGGGAAGGCATATCCAGAGGCAGGATGAGAGGAGGAAAGTTAGGAGTGTGGAACTGAGGGTAGGAACTTTGAATGTTGGTGGTATGACTTGTACAGGATGAGAGCTAGCTGACTTGATGGACAGAAGGAAGGTTGATATATTGTGCATGCAAGAGACTAGATGGAAGGGGAGTAAGGTCAGGTATATTGAAGGCAGGTTCAAATTGTTCTACCATGGTGTGGATGGGAGGAGAAATGGGGTAGGGGCTATCCTAAAGGAACAGTATGTCACAAGTGTTTTAAAGGTGAAAAGAGTATCAGAGTGATGTTTAGGAAGCTGGAAACTGATGGTGTGATAATGAATGTAGTTGGTTTATAAGCTCTGCAAACTGGGTGTGCGATGGATGAGAAAAACATTTTGGAGTGAGTTGGATGAAGAGGTGGTGAGTGTACCTAAGGGTGAGAAAGTGGTGATCAGAGCGGATTTCAATAGGCATGTTGGTGAAGGGAACAGAAGGGATGAGTAGATGATGTGTAGGTATGGTGTTAAGGAGAGGAATGCAGAAGGTCAGATGGTAGTGGATTTTGGAAAATGATGGATATGGCTGTAGTAGATACATATTTTATGAAGAGGGAAGAGCATAGGGTGGCAGACAAGAGTGGAGAAAGATGCACAAAGGTGGATTGTATCCTATGCAGGAGGGCCGACCTGAGGGAGATTGGAGAATGTAATGTGGTGACAGGAGAAAGCATAGTTAGGCAGCCTAGGATGTTGGTCTGTAGGATGACGTTGGCAATCAAGAAAGAGAGGAGGATAATGAGGGCAGTGCAAGGATCAACGGGTGGAAGCAAAAAAAGGATGATTGTGAGGTGGAGTTCAGGGAAGAGTTAAGATAGTCACTGGGTGGCAGTGAAATGTTATCAGATAGCTGGGCAACTACAGCAGAGTGGTAAGGGAGACAGCTAGAAAGGTGCTTGGTGTGACATCTGGGCAGAGGAAGGAGAACAAGCAGACCTGATGGTGGAACAATGTTCTACAGGAGAGTATACAGAGGAAGAGGTTGATGAAGAAGAAGTGGGATTGTCAGAGATATGTAAAAAGTAGACAGGAGTACAGGGAGATGAGGCATATGGTGAAGACAGAGGTGGCGAAGGCTACGGAAAAGGTGTATGGCAAGTTGAATGAATGATTGCACACTAAGAAGGGAGAAAAGGACCTGTACTGATTGACTAGACAGAGGGACTGAGTTGGGAAAGATGTGGAACAGGTTAGGGTGATAAAGGATAATGAAGGAAATGTACTCACAAGCGAGGAGAGTGTGTTAAGCAGATGGAAAGAGTACTTTGAGTGGCTGATAAATGAAAAGAATGAGAGAGAGAAGGTTGGATGTTGTGGGGATAGTGAATCAAGGAGTGCAATGGATTAGCAAGGAGGAAGTAAGGACAGCTATGAAGAGGATGAAGAATGGAAAAGCTGTTGGTCCAGATGACATACCTGGTGAAGCATGGAGGTGTTTAGGAGAGATGGCAGTGGAGTTTTTAACTAGATTGTATAACAAAGTTTTGGAAAGCGAGAGGATACCTGAGGACTGGAGAATAAGTGTATCGGGACTGATTTTTAAGAATAAGGGTGATATGCAGTGCTGTAGGGATACAATTGATCAGCCATAGCATGAAGTTATTGTAAAGAGTATTGGAAGCTAGGTTAAGAAGGGAGGTGATGATTAGTGAGCAGCAGTATGGTTTCATGCCAGGAAAGTGCACTACAGATACAATGTTTGCTCTGAGAGTGTTGATGGAGAAGTATACAGAAGGTCAAAAGAAGTTGCAGTGTGTCTTTGTGGACTTAGAGAAAGCATATGACAGGGAGCCTAGAGAGGAGTTGTGGCATTGTATGAGGAAGTCGGGAGTGACAGAGAAGTATTTAAGAGTGATACAGGATATGTACAAGGGTAGTGTGACAGTGGTGATGTCTGTGTTAGTAGTGACAGATGCGTTCAAGGTGGAGGTGAGATTACATCAAGGATCAGCTCTGAGCCCTTTCTTATTTGCAATGGTGATGGACAGGTTGACAGACAAGATCAGTCAGGAGTCCCCGTGGACTATGATGTTTGTGGATGATATTGTGATATGTAGTGGGAGTAAAGAACAGAAAGAGCAGAGCCTGGAGAGGTGGAGATATGCTCTAGAGAGGAAAGGAATGAAGTCAGCTGGACTAAGAATATATTTGTGTGAATGAGAGGGAGGACAGAGGAATGGTGAGGATACAGGAAGTAGAGTTAGTGAAGGTAGATTACTATAAATCTTGTGATCAGCAGTTCAGAGTAATAGTGAGTGTGGAAGAGATGTGATGAAGAGAGTGCAGGCAGGGTTGAGTTGGTGGAGAAGAGTGTCAGGAGTGATTTGTGACAGACGGATACCAGTAAGAGTGAAAGTGAAGGTCTACAAGATGGTAATGAGACCAGCTATGTTACATGGATTGGAGACGGTGGCACTGACAAAAAGACAGGAGTCAGAGCTGGAGGTGGCAAAGTTAAAGATGTTAAGATTTGCATTGGGTGAGATGAAGATGAACAGGATTAAGAATCAGTATATTAGAGGGCCGGCTCAGGTGGGACGGTTTGGAGACAAAGCCAGAGAGGTGAGATTGCATTGGTTAGAATGTGCTGAGGAGTGATGCTGGGAATATTGGGAGAAGAATGCCAGGGTGGAGCTTCCAGGTAATAGAAAAAGAGGAAGGCCTAAGATAAGGTTTATGGATGTGGTGAGAGAGGACATGCAGGTGGTTGGTGTGAAAGAGCAAGATGCAGAGGACAGGAAGAAATGGAAACAGATGATCTGCTGTGACGACCCCTAATGGGAGCAGCTGAATGAAGCAGATGAAACCCACTGTGATGGGGGTTGAAAATCATAACCTAGGGTCAAAAAGATGTGCACTGTCTTACCCTCTACTAAAAAGGGTCTTCTGGTTTATGACTAGACTTAATTCAGTTATTTAATATGCATAATCTGAGAAATGTGTGTGTGTGTGTGTGTGTGTGTGTGTGTGTGTGTGTGTGTGTGTGTGTGTGTGTGTGCGTGCGTGTGTGTGTGTGTGCCTGTGTATGTGTCTGTGTCTGTGTGTGTGCATATTTTATCTATCTATCTATCTATCTATCTATCTATCTATCTATCTATCTATCTATCTATCTATCTATCTATCTATCTGTCTGTCTATCTATCTATCTATCTATCTATCTAGGTGGATGGACTTCCATCCTTGAAAGAGTGAAGTGCTTTGGAAATTCACTGAAAGCATTCTCAGCCACATTCTGAAAGTGTCAAAAGAAGAAAGATCAAGTGCTTGTAGTCATTATAAATGTGGGATTGAGTTTAAGTTTAAAGCTTCTGGGTATTCAGAAGGTTTGGGTGTTTGGAATGGGTGCATGTATTTGTGGGTTAGGGTTAGAGTTAGGGAATGATTTAGAATTGTGGATGTAGACTAGTGTATGTGATGTGTGTCTGACAAGCTTGTTTAATTGCAGTGTTATGGATACTTTTTTTTTCTAAGGGAAAGTGTAGGGTTGGATTTAGGAGCAGATTTAGGGTTAGCACAAACTATTATGGTGGTGAAAGGGTACAAACTCAGGGCACCATAAATTTATATGACCGAAGACCTCTTGGAAGGTATGGGTATATTTTGGGTTGATAATGACAGCTGTTAATGAGTTTGTATGGTCAGATACAGAACATCAGCATCAATCTTCCTGAGAAATAGTAGCCAAAAAGTAACATTCCCAGAATAGACATCGGGGGAGTCATAGGTGATGAGCCTTTCTGAAGAAAGTGGGATACCCACTCTAATAGTTAAGGTTTTGTCTTGAAACCATTAAATTATCCAGTAACTTACATAGGGGTTAATTTTTACCAGGGTCAGTTTGTCAATGATTCCAGAATGTGGGATAGAATCAAAGGCCTTGCCAAGTATATGCAGGTCATGTGTACCGATATATTTCCCCTTCTTCTGCTCCTCAGTGTCTCTTCAAAAGAAGTCAACCAACATAAGTAGATCGCATCTTCCCTTCATAAATCCATGTTTTATGATTGAGAGATTGTAAACTGGCAATATCCTTGTTTATGAACTCAATCCTAATATATTCTACTACCTTAATTATGAAGCTTGTAAGGATAGTTGGTCTTCAGTTTCTAGGGGCAGTGTTTCAGCAACCCTTGTGGAGAGGGACTACCACAACTATTCCCCATGTTTCAAGAAAGTAACCAATACAGAGGCTGAAGTTAAATAGGTCTACAAGTGAGTCTGTGAGGCAGTGTATCATACTAACTAGAAAGCAACTAGGGTGTTCTCTGGGCCTGTAGAGCTATCTAGCATTTGTGGTTTTGGTGATAGTAGGGAATATTCAGATGTAATGATATGGAAGGAGTAAGCACTATATCTGTATTTATTTAAGCACCCTTTTAGCCACACCTGTTGACAGAAACATATTTACAAAATAATCAGTTATAAAAGCAGAACAATAATTTCCATTTAATAGAATGTCAAATTTTAGACAGTCATATATTTCATTTGTCTCTGGGATGGACATTACTGAACTTTGAAAATAGACCATTTTTATAAGAATTTGTGAATATGTTTTGATGCCAGCAAAACATGTGATATAATTAATAAAACAATGTCATGTAATAAAATGTTTAATTTTCATTTCCAGCTTGAATGTGTATTTTATTTTTCTGAATGCTTTGGTGGTGCAGTATAGAATTGTATGTAAAATAAAGCATTAAAATACAAATTACTTTTCTTCCCATACATGTCAAGCAGAGCACCTCACTGGCCCTCTTCAAGAGAAATCTTGATGAGTGGATGAGAAATAGAAAGTTCACCTTGAGGATCACTCCAGTGGCTCTACTTGATAGAGGCACTGGAACTAACGTTGGTCGGCACAATGCCAGGGCACTTCTATGGGCTAGGCTTGTAAAGGCTCCAGGACGATTAGCCTAGTGCACACCTATGAACCTATGAACCCTTTGACCAACATTTCCCTCTGGTCCTTTACCCAGAACATTAACAACATGGCCTCCCAGTACTCCCTTATTCAGAAATTAGCCCCAGTTCTGTGAAATTCTGCCTCAGTCTGCCACTCTTACAAATCTTTAAATCCTCTTCTATCATGATAATTCCATGTTTCCTTCTTCCATCCTGCTATCCCCCACAGATCCTTTATAATCTTCTCAAGTCCTGCAGTCCTATTTTCAGTCTCATCTTTATTCTCATGCTGAAAGCATCACAATAAAAAATAGAAACGTAGGGGTTTACACCTAATTCTACAATGCCAGAGTGGGGTATTGTATCAAATGCCTCGGCCTAGTCAGGGTAGGCAGTATGCATTGTTTTCACTTCATTCCTTGCTTTGGTGACCTTGTAGAAGAAGTCCACTAGCTTGAGGAAGTATGAGTTGCCCCTGATGAAACCAAAATGGGCTGGATCCAGTATCTGAAGGTTTCCTAAGTCATTTTTTTGGTTCCCTTGGACCTTGTCCCATTGTCCCTTATCCATGCAGTGTCTACCAGCCATCCTCCTACATTCTCCCTGACTACTCCCCAAGTATTGCTGGGGCCAGTTGTGCACCCTAGGGTTCTCTTAGGGACTCAGATTTCTGTGCTTCTGTCTGCATTTTCTTCTTTTGTACATACCCTGCCCACTTCCTTTTCCCACCTCAGACTCATTGACAATGTCTAAGGGTAACTCCCTCCCTGGATCACTTCTTCCCTTAGGGAGCAACATGAATAATTTCCCATCCATCCATCCATCCAGGATGAGCTCACCCATCCCTCTCTGCCTCTCCATTAGTTGCTGGAGTCACTTATCGAACCTGGGTTGCCTGAAACGTAATCAGTACTTTATCCCTCTATACCATCAATGCTGCAAAATTTCCTTTTTTCATTGTTAATCAGTTCTATGATAATTGGTTCCATAGCTTTGCATATGAGACTAGTCAGACTTATGGGTCTGTAGTTACTAGGGTCCATAGGTGGCTCACCATTGTCCAGAGGGATGACAGTTGCAGTTCTCCATTTGAGTAGTATGAAACATACTTGGAGGCTACAGCTAAATAGTGAGCTTAGTGATTCTGATCAGTTGTGTTTCATGCTGTTTTGGAGGCATTCTATATGATTGTACATAACTGCCATATATGGCATTTGAGGATTCTTGGAAGATCTGTTTCCTAGTGATGGTTGAGTTACATTTATGGTATTTTTTTGAGTGGTGGATGTGGGGGTGAAATTCAAGCTAAATTTGTGATAAAGTAGACTAGATATACCTTCCCGCTCAGTATAGGTGACTCCATTTACAATTAGTTCTGCATATTGTTATGTAATCTTTGAGGTTGCTGACATGGCTAAAGAATGACTTATGGTCGCCCCTTGGCCTGAGAGGCTATTTTTATCTCAAATTTGGTTTTAGTACTTGAATTTCCCGCTGAGTTACTTGATTAGATTGATGACAGAGATTTTATCTTGCTGGGTGTTACACTCCCTATATTTTTGCCATAATTTTCTTTCTTTTGTTATACAACCTGCTTATGTTGGGATTATGACAGTGTTTTAGAGTTTGTTGTTAAATGGTTGTATAGAGTTTCTTTGAACAATTCCACATGGATCTCAGTGTTTCTTAGGGTTTTAGAAGCTTGAAGTTTTCTAAAAGCCCAGATGAGTGCACACATACAGCAAACTGATAACCAAAACAAGAGTGCATTGCAATCTGATAACACCAGTATGAAGAACGACATCAAGCCACAGTCGATTGTCCATGTAGTTTATTAATATTAATGAAATTAACAATATTAAGCACACCACTACAAGCTTTTGTGCTTTTGTCTTCTTGAAAAATTGTGCAAGGACTTCCTCCAAAAAATGAAGCGATACTTTGTACTACCTTGAATATTTAAGATTAATTGATGTTTAACATTTAACATAACAGTATACCACGTACAGGTAACCTATCCATGATAATGTAAATTTAGCTAGTAAATGCTATTTTTTTTTAAAACTAAACTTATGCAACATAAAATTAATTCCACAAATTCATACATATGTATGTGTGTGTGTGTGTGTGTGTGTGTGTGTGTGTGTGTGTGTGTGTGTGTATATATATATATATATATATAGATATAGATATATATGTATATATATATATATATATATATATATATATATATATATATATATATATGTGTGTGTGTGTGGTTTCACTTCGTAATGCCGAAATGCTGAAATATCAAATTTTAGCATTTTGACAGTATAAAGCCGAAACCATTACAACACTGATACCTCATAACCACGTAATACCAACATCAAACACACAGCATACAGCACACAACACACAAACCATAACACCCACAACACAAAACACTGAAATACAACAATACAACACAATACCACACAAGCACACACCTACACTACACATATGCAGGGGGCAAGCCCCCCCTGCACCCCCACCCCCTATGTATATATACTAACTCTGAGATCGCACAAACAGTAAAAAAAAAAATCATGTACAGCCAACACACACACTCATACCCCCACCTCCCTACCCTGACCCACTCGTACAAGTTACAAAAACACTAATGCACACTCACCTTAAACTGCAGACACCATGCCAGCCGAACACTTCCATACAATAACAAAAATGCATAAGCGCTAATTTGACATAGTCCTGTTTGCGATTATGCACTTTTGTTATTTAGAGTTTCTGCTTCATTGACATGGTCTGCTGAAACTATATATATATATATATATATATATATATATATATATATATACACACATATGTATGCAAAATATATCATGAACTTGTAAAAATATTTCATAAATATACAGCCAAATTGTTCAGGCAGTGTTGTATTAATAAAAGGTGGCTGGACAATATGTTGTTTAAAAATTGTTAAGGTATCAATAGAGTTAAAGCAAAGTGTATTAAAATAAAATAAAATGTAATATATATTCAACACTACTTGTTCATTGTCATTTAGTATAGTTCATAAATATCCCTAAGGTTAGTTCGGGTCCTGAATTTTATTTTTATTTCAAAGGAGACAGTTGTATGGTCAGACCTTTCCAATTACATTGGGAGGTACAGCATTCTCTCATACTGTACCAGATCCAATATGAAGCTATGAGATACTGAGCCAAGAGTAATGCAAGCACGATAACTTTAAAAAGGCACAGAAAGTCTCAACACAAGCAACCTAGTACTTGTCTAATCAGAACAACACTCTTTGGGGTTTCATTCAGTAATTCCCAACTAAAAGTGACTCTGCTACCCTTTTGTGCTCACAAGGTAGTGGGCCAATTACTTCTTAATGTAAAAACACTGTGTGGACATCCAAAAAGCTGTAACTAATCAAGTTACAACTAACAAACCAAGCTTGCAGCACAGATATCAGAGTATCCCTAGTAATGAGCAATAAAAGGTGCAGTTCACTAATGTAGTTTTAGATATTAGCATTTGTTGGATTAAACAGTTTTATATGCCTCGTGATTCCTGTGTTTCTGTTTTGTTGTATGGTTTGTGGACTTGGATAACTAGGGAGTTACTGCTCATATTTCATATTTCATTTTAGTTTTAGATATTCAGATCAGTATGGATCTGGATTCAACACAACTGTCAAATGCAATGGTAACAGCAAATAAACTTAAAATGTAGTATTAAAGTGCAAAAGTCTATCAAAAAGCACAATTACTGCAGCAACTGTAGTATATGTCTAGATAAACTGCAAGTCAGTACTTAAAAGTACCTATCTAACCATAGATGCCGTTGGACTCAGCAAAAATTAAACAATGGCGTTGTCTCCATGCAAGTGGAAGCTCTGAGATAATGACCCAAGTGCAGTGCAAACACAGTGACTTTACACAGCACAGAACATCTCAAAACAAACAACCTAGAGTTCAACCAATCACAATACATCCTTTGGCGTTTCATATAGTGATTCCCAGCTCAGAATGGATGTGGCTGTCCTCTCCTGCCACATGAAAGCAGACCAAATAATCCTTAATCTAAAAATGCTGTCTGAGCACTCAAAAAAGCTGAAAGCAACCAAGTTACAACTAACAAAACAGACAGCAAATAAGCACAGATATCAGAGCAGCCGTAGTAATAAAGGAAATAAAATACAATTTAGTACTGTATATTTAGTTGTAACTCAAACTATGTTCACCTTTAGCCCCTGCCTGTGCAGTAGCTGGTCTAAATGTGTGGAAGGCATTGTAGCCCTACACTACCAAGGTGCTCTCTGTGACTTTAAATCATGTCATGGTAACTGCACTAATGTTTACATTCTCCAGGGTGAGGAGACATCGGAGGGTGTAGAGTTTTTTGCTCAGACTACTATTACATTATTCTGGGTTGGTTTTGCTATGTTGGAAGGGTTATTAGGTTGGCATTGCCTAAAAATGACACTATGGGGATGGAGAATTTTAACCAGCATTTGAAAACATAAAAGGTACAGGTGCAGACCATCTCTGGTGAAGCAGTGTGGTCTATAAACCCTATTTTCCCAAGCTAACAAATATTACATACCCTTTGAATAACATCAGAAACTAAGACAGTTGTTAAAGTCAATTATTTTCTGCTCATATTGCAGTATCACCCTTGGAAAAGGTAGAATACTGTTTAATGTTAAGCTCATACCAGCCAGAGGCACATCTTCTGACAGCTCCAGCAGGTGTTTCTCTTCGTATAGTCTAGACAGGTACATCTCAGGTCATTTATACCCACATGTACAATGACAGAGTCACACTGGTACTTCATGTGGTTCAATGACCAGAGAACATGAGTGATAAGGCAGATTCTGTTCCCTGATAGGCAGCTGACCATGACCCTCTCTTTCCTCAGTTTAGTAAGTGGAACATCTGTGTCTCACAATGGAATCACCTATGACATGAACATTTGTTTGTGTAGTGGTTTGCCTTACTAGCTTACATACTGAGACAATTGAATGAATTGTTGCATTATTTCAAGAGCCAGTGGAGAACTGCCTGTGTCACTTCCTCTTTAATTATATGTGCCAAATGTGTACACTGTTTTTATCCAAGGTGTTTTATCTCCATACCCAATATCTAATTTAACACAACTGAGAAATCCAAAGTGGTTCCCAAGTTAAAACTCTGTGTGCTACCCATCAGTTCCAGACTCTAGAAGTTGAGTCAATGAGGATTGTTCATAAGCTTCTTGCTGAGATATGCCAGTAGAAAAAGGTTTGCTTTGACTGCAGGAATAGAGACCAGTAAACTTATTAGTAGTAAAACTTGCATCAGTGTGTCCAGAGAATAAGCTTTAGGTGGAATTTTGGAAACATTTAATCTCACTCAGCAGGAAGTACAGGATTGTATTATATATTTATTTATTATTTATTCACATTTGTTTACTGGGAAAGTTTGAATAGGAATTAAAACCAGTTTTCAGTTGTAGCTCAGGAAGAAACTCTCCATAGTTTCATACAAAAAGTTGTTATGACAATGTGCAAAACACCTATTAAAGCAAAAGTATTTGTAAGGTTATAACACGGACATGTCAAGAGTTCAACAGTGTTATTTTCTTCTGTTTTATAGTACTTTTATCTGTTTAGTTAACAAAAAAAAACGTTCTGTTGTACTTACACAGTTGCCTGGCTGTTTCTGCACTGCTGAAGTGTCACTGATAGCTGATTTAGTGTTTACTTTTCTCTTCTCCAAAATGTTGCTGCTGTTCTGTATGTTCTCAGCTATTTTTTGTCAAGTTTTAGCTTGTAAAAACAAGTGATACCAGTTCTGTGGCAGAGAAATAAACTACTGCTTCAGTGTGGAAGTATGCACTTTTGGCTGAATTTTTAGCTATAGGTTCATTCAATATCCCTGCTGGATAAAATAATAATGTAAGGCAGCCTGCTTGCTGTCTTAACTTGCTTGTTCCAGAAGGCTGTACTCAAAGCACATAGTCTACAATTTCCAGATTTAGCATTTTTAGCTGATTCCTCATCAAAAGGACAAAAAAGTACCACTTTCTGAAGTACTTACTAATTGCCAAGTGAATTACGCTATTTTATTTAGCTTTACTGTATTTTTGTACTGTTTGCCTAAACTGTTCCATTATGTTTATACAGTGGCCTGGCTGTCTTGTTTTGGTTTGGTCAGTTTGCTCATTTAAATATTTTCAGCTTTTTTTTCGCCTTTTCTGTGTTGCTATGCATTGTCCACATTTGCATGGTACTGCTCAGTTAACAGCCATATTTAACCATGCATGGTACAGGCACAGGCACTAACAAATTCCAGGAGTTAGTACTTACCCAAAGAGACCTTGGTCTCTGTGAAGAGGTACATTGTATTTATTTTATTTATTTTATTTATTTGCAGTTGGTTTACCAGGATAGTCCATTGGGCCAAGATGAACCCATTTTCAATGGAGTCCTGGGGAGAAAAGCTCCATAAACACGGTTACAATAGGTTTTAGATCCTTATTACAATATTTACAATTATACTGTTAAGAGCATACAAGTTCTGGTAGAACCAAACTGGTGGTAAACATCACAAGATACAGACTAGAGAAAAGTACACATTCCATTGTAGAAACTGAGAGTATTAGAGGTATTAGAGGTACATTGTTCTTAATTTCTAGACTGAGACTGTTCCATTTAGATGGATAGCACTCCAGTTAATCAAATCCTAACCCCCCCTCAGCCCACAATTGTAAGCACCTGGGACCATGAATTTGTACTTTCCAACCATCTCTGTAGCCAGCCTGGTTGAAATATACATCCTGAGACAATGTAGCAGTTGTCTCAAGCTTACTGATAACCATCTACTATTTAAATAAACTGACACAATGTACATGGGACAGGCACAGCTATTTAATGATATTTGAGAAAAGTCTCACATGAAGATATTACAGATAACAAACAGGTTGTCAGTACCACAAAACAGTCACTAAACCTATCATAAACAGATTAAACAAAACACATATCTACCTAAACCACAAAGGTAGCTTACATGTAACCTAAGAAATAGGTAGCCTCAGCAACTTCACAAACACACAAGACAGGCAGCACTTAACCATGAAACATACATCTGACTCATTTCAAAGGCCCATAAGTCAGACCTCCATACAATCTAATAGTCTCATCACAAAGGTACGCAGATGATGCAGCCATTATACATGTGGGTATAAATGACTTGAAATGTACCTCCCTGGACAATACAAAGGGTGACATGATGGAGCTCTTGAAATATGGGTCTGGGGTAGGTATGACCCTAGCCTGGAGCAGTATTCTACCATCACCAAGAATGATATAGATAAATTATATAAATAATAATTGACTTCAATAATTGGCTTAGCTTCTGGTGTCATCAAAGAGGTTACAATAATTATCAGCCTGGGAGAAGATGGTAGACAGTCCTACTGCTTTACTATAAATGACTTGCCCCTCTCCAACATGGCTTCTGTAAATTGGTCAAAACTTTGTCTGCTACCATAGTGCCTTTTTAAGGCAGTTTCAGTGTTCTAAAGCTTCGTACATCCCTAAACAGAATCCAGGAAACACCCAGGTATTGCTGCTCAAGACTAGCAACCTAAACAAAAAACTCCACACACTGAAAGCACACCTTACGCTGGAAGACATTGATATATGCAACTTCCAAGAGGCATGGTTCAAGACCAAGTGAAATCACTTCATCAGTGCATGGTTTTAATCCTTATCATTAATATAGGCCCACCGCATCAAACAAATGTACTAAAGGTATAGGTGTCTCTATCTTCTTAAAATAAATCTCACTTCCAGTCTCATTAGACAAGATAATGACCTATAACTCCTCTACATCCAACTTACTTTAAAGAGAACCCTTTATCACATCACAGTTAACTACAGGATCCCTTCTGTGTCCCCCTCAGCCTCTAACTCCTACCTAAGCAGTATGGAGTCCCCATGTATTAAACTGAACACCATTATCCTAGGTGATTCCAGCTATCTTTACATAAATTAGTAGACTTATAAATCCTTAAGCATGTATACACATAGATGTCTGGACTTTATGAGTATGAACTCTCTAGACCAGTTAGTCTGCATCTCAACCAGTGACATTAAAATCGTGGACCTTAAAAATATAGAGCAGCTATGCTCCCCAGCAATAATAACCTCTTCCCTGATCAAATTGGACCACATTTCAGTCACATTTAAAGACTGAAGCCTGAAGCATCCTTCTGTACCTCTGCATTCAGAGACCACGCAAAGACTAATGTACTAAAATTGAGTGATGACCCGGTAAAATTCAATAGCCCCATCCCCCTCTATGACACTGCCATTTATGCAGAGCCTATTACTGGCAAATTCTATGCATGTGTAAATATTTGAATAGATGTATCTGTCCCCTCAGAAATAAATGCAAAGCCGCATTCAAAAATACCCCCATGGTGGAACCCTAATATAAACAGTTTCTATAATAGTAATAATAATAATAATAATAATAATAATAATAATAATAAAATATGGCACATAAAAATAAATTGAACTCTCAAGGAGCCAAAAATACTCTTGCTAAACTAAATAAGGAGCTCTGGATCCTGTTCAAATCAATCAATGCCAGATATGAAGTCAAAATAACCACTCAGGTAAAATGTAACCACAATGCCTTCTTTAACTGTGTTAGAAATCTCAGAAATAATGCCCGATACTTCACAGAGCTAACAGTTATGGGATATTACATTCTCAGATCTAGAAGAGATAGCCAATCTACCGGCCGACAAATTCAGATCTCACTTCACTCCCCTTTCCCCTCTAATATTCTCAAATCAAATACCCACATCTTTACCCCCTAAATCAGCAAAAAACAAGTTCTCAAGGCACTATCTAAAGCCAAAAACATTATATCTGTATGTCTATGGGACTTGATAACATGCCAGACTACCTGCTGATTAGCCTGAAGTATGATTGTCAATCCCACTACAGAGGCTATCCGAGATTTGCCTCAGGTGTTGTGCTGGATGAATGAAGGAAAACAGTCATTCCCCTTCACAAGGGTGGGGCTTCAATGGGCCCAGGTAATTAAAGACCCATAAACCTGACAAGTCTCATGTATAAGGCTATAGAAAATATTACTACAGAAGTAATGAATATAGGAAACCTATAGACTGTCAACCCAACCCAGTTTGGATTTGTCAAAGGAAGGTCATAACTACCTAACCTGATTGATTTCTTCAAAAAAGTTACTGTGGCAATGAATGAGGGCAGATAAGTGCACAATGCATGTTTTGACATTGCAAAAGTGTTCAACACCATCCCACACACAGGCATCATAGATAAACTCTCCTAGCTAAATGTTAGTTCCTGTGAAACTCTTTGAATAGCAAAGTGTCTTGCTAGTAAAACACAGGAAGTAAGGATAGGAGGCTGTACCATCTCCAAAATTACTGTCACTAGTGGAGTACCCCAGGGTTCACTCTTTGGGCCTCTCTTCTTTGCTATTTACTTCTTGGAGGTCAAAGGTCTGTAGCTGACCAAATTCAGAGATAACTGCAAACTTGGTGCCATCCTTAACTCCCCAGAGGACACCAGGATCCTACAGGATGGCCTTTCTCAAGCAAATAGTTGGTGCCAAATCCATTGAGTAAAACTTAATGTAAATAAGTGTTTACATTATATACTTAACATTATATACTTGACCAACTTAAGCCATACGTACTTAATAACCAATTTCTCTCTCCTACCCAACATGGATTCCACCCTGCCCACAGTACTACCACAGCTCTACTCTCCTTCAAAAACCTCATCAACCAAAACAGGGACTTAGGCAAACTAACATCTGCCATATTCTTGGACCTGTCAAAAGCCTTCAATATGGTCAACCATCCTAAACTACTCCACTCCCTTACTGATCTTGGCCTTAGTAATCATGCATTAGCCTGGTTCCAGAACTATCTACAATCTTAGACAACAAGCAGTTCAATGGGACAACAACTTATCTTCACTGCTACCTATTACCATAGGATTCCCACAAGGGTCCATCCTAAGACCCCTTCTATTCTCCATTTTCATTAATGACCTCCACAGCATCTGCCAAGATGCAACTATTATACAATACACTGAAGACTCGGTGCTAGTCAGCTCAGCCAGTGATCCTCACAAACTTCTATCACCCAAAAAGCCTTCCAATCTACCAAAACCTGGTTTCTTAACAAAAACTTATTACAAAATCTCAAAAAGACCAAACTGTTGCTATTCAAACCAAACAAATCCACCACAATGCCCAACTAATTTAATATCATGTTCAGAGATGGGACTATCATCTCTCTAGACACTCATACTAAACTGCTAGGAGTGGCCATTGACAACAGCCTCAAGTTCTATCTAAATATAAATCAAACAATTAAAAACATCCACAAAAAAACTGGGCAGTCTTTATAAAAATAAACCATTTCAACTCAACCTGCTAGAATAACCATAGCTCAAACTCACCTCATCTCCACACTATTCTATGCCACATCTGTCTTCATCAACCTACCCAGAACTGAAATGGCCAAATTTAACATCTGCTACAATCAAGTTGCCAAATCTGCTACCGGTGCCCACTGCTGTGCCCAACACTGTCACTCACTAAATCAACTTAATTGGCTGTATTCCGTAATCTCCTCTCATTCCATCAGCTTTCTTTTGCCGATAAACTCCTACTACTTCCTGATAAAACCCCAGCACTCTCCAACCTACTAAAGCTACAATCTAATCCCAGACAACTTCACTCGAGTGATAAAAGACTAATCAAGGTGACCAAAAGCAGTAAGACAGGAGGTGACTCCCTCTTCACTAACTACATAGGTAAAATTTGGAACTCATTACCCTCTGCCATTACCTCAGCCAGCTCAATGTTTACATTCAAAAAGCTACTAAAAGATCACTTGAAACGCTCATGGATATGCTTCTGCTCCCCGCCAGGTTGACCTCCCAAATCACACTCACCCTGTTCCCCATTCCCTTGCTCCCTGTCACTTCTTCTCCTTGGTGAGGAATTGTAACTCCTCCCTATGGTGTTTCACCTGCTAATACCCACTTCAACAGTCCATAAGTGTACACATTCCAACTAGAAACTCAACTTCTACTCACAAAAGAAACCCTAACTTCTCATCCCAACCTCCTCTTACTAGTGTTTGTCTTAGGCAATGCTATAACTGGAAAATCTGTGCATTCTATCTAACTGTATTTTTCAACTTCAAAACTATGTAATCTTGTTAAATCTTGTGTTCACCAATGAATGTTTGCATGCTATGTATAAATCTCATACTTGATTCTTATTAATCTGTGGAGCTTTTCTCCCCGGCCTCCACTAAAAATGGACATGTATCCAGTTGGACTCTCCCAGTCAACAAATGTAAAATAAATAAATAAATAAATTGACAACCATGATTCCCTTGTAACTATCACACTAACAACACCTCCATTAAAACTGATCCTGTACTAAAAGATCTGGGAACCAATGTCAGCTATGAACTGTCCTTTGATCACCTTGTATCCACTACTGTATGAAAGTCCTTTGTAATTACACAGATTATATCTAAAGGTATGGCTTCCAGATCCTGAGATGCATTTTGTTACCTGTACTTTGCACTCATCCGGCCGGTCATAGAGTATAATACCATTTTTGTTATGTACCTGTTTAAACACTTGCCACAACTGCAACAGCCACAATGCTCCTTCACTAAAAAAGGCCTAAAACTAAGCAGACCATCTGAAAACCTTGCATCTCTTCTCAGTGTTATACAGATTATGCACGGTATTAACAGGTGATTTCAGCCTTTTAAAAAAGACTCAACAGACCCTATTCTGTCAGACTTATTGCACATTCACAAGTCCAATGGTGTCATAAACAGCTGGTCAAGGGACCTAAATCCTCATTTGTAAAATTAATAGAACATGATGGAAGGATAGGTATATTA
Source organism: Protopterus annectens (assembly GCF_019279795.1). Classification (NCBI taxonomy): domain Eukaryota; kingdom Metazoa; phylum Chordata; order Ceratodontiformes; family Protopteridae; genus Protopterus; species Protopterus annectens. The sequence continues at coordinate 122,076,812 of NC_056741.1, forward strand.
TGAGAAATTTTACAATGGTAGCTCATTAGTATTCAAAAACCTGCATACTGATTGGTCAGCTCAACCAGCGTGCCCTTTGTAAAATCAAGCATATACCAATAGTAAAAAGTTTGGTTACTGAGGTACCATTGAGTGGACAGACTTTATTTCTATTGGCATATGGTACAGAGGCATTAGTCTTAACTATTCAGACTTTTGCCTTGTATTCTTTTAGCTGTTCCTCATAAAATTTGTGGTTTTCTGACAAATGACTGAGGAACAAAGTCATTAAATAATGACATGCTAAGACAGCATGTAATCCATGCACTATATCTAGATTCTGGCAGTGTACCACCTCCTAGATTTCTACTCTGAAAGTCGGTGCCACCAATAGCTCCTTATGGAATGTCCCAACATCCTCAGCTATAGCTGTAGAATTGTATGTTAGGACCCTACCTGGCCTGTGAATAACACCATAGGACTGTTAGCTGACTTCTGTGCTAGATAATGAGCCTACCCTACATATTGCTACTTTTGGCACCCACATTTCAAACTGTGACACAGCTGGTGTGAAACTCAGAATCCATCCTCTGTCTTACACTTCTGAAATGCAACTTTGTATTAGCAGGATGCTTGCTGTACCTCAAACTTTGGGGGTGCTTCTGCAAGGAGCATAACTCACTCTTTACTCTGTTCATCACAATCAGCTTCCATTTTTTTTGAAAATGAGCCAAGAGCAATTAATGCACCCTCCATGTGCTAAGAGGTCAAGAGGTACAGACAGAGGGCAGAGGAAATACAAGGAATGTCAGTTATGCTATGGAAAACTGAAGACATGTACCTGATTTTCTTTGTATTTTTGCCCTGTCTTTCTTGTACCTCAAACTATCCTGATTTTACACTTTAATAAAAAACAGTGGAGATCTTCCTTTCTCCATTGCTTACTTTCCAAAGCACTGGTGTACTGTGTAAGCATGGGAACGTAAGTCCCATATGCATGCACAGTACATCAACAAAGCTGAAGAATGTGGAGACAATGCTGAAGAACACCAAGGTGCCATTATACAAAGACATTATTTAAGAAAAGTTAAGTAAGTTCTTTCTTAAATAATGTCATTTTATAATAGCAAAAACTGACTTGTGGGTGTGGGTATGGTGAAGATTTACCCATGGCTGGCTTTGTTTGTTCACTCTTCACCCTCATGATCAAACCATGCCAACTGTGGGTAAATCTTCAATATAACACCCCCACTCGTTGGTTATTGCTAAAGAATACTACTCCTCTGGAACCTTCTTTCACTACACATAAAGCAAAATACTTATTTTACTCTACTCAAATATAATTTGGACAAAGGAATAGGCAACCAAACTTTTACTCTATTAAAATGTAACTTGGACAAATGGATAAGCAACCAAATATTCCCCCCAGTTTATCACCACTGGCCTCATGGATAGGGGAATAAGTAAGTACTCCAACATACATTTGAAAGCTTTTATCCCTGGGTCTTGGCTGAAAACGGACTTCTACCCAGTTGGACATTCCTTGTAACCAAATGCCAATAAATAAATAAATACATTTATTTGGTCCATCTTTGGATATTTGTATTGCAAATTATAAAAGCCTTGGGAATGCAGTGGATTTCTGCAGTTACATCCTGCGGACTCATGTAGGTAACAAATATTGCTTGTTCATATTTCCATTAATAATTCCAAAACCATGACACATTGACGGCATTAGAAGATTTCATCATAAAAGTTACCTGATGTTAAACACAACTGTAATAATATCTTATCTCTGCCTAGTGCAGCAAAAGAGATCTCTGAATATGATTTCTATTCAATTTATTTGCATTATAATACTTTTCATATTTATCTAAATATCTCAATAGTCAACTGACATTTTCAGAGTTGATACAAAAATGTTGAATATTATTTGGCTAAGTCCAGAAATTAAAACAATACAATAAGTTTGAATTTGTTGTAACAGAGTTCTAGTATTGCAGCATATATCTAACATTCAATCAACAATTACAAATATTTGCATTATGTACACTATAATTCACATATCAGTGAGAAAGCAGAGAAGAAGAGCAAAGAAAAATCAGACTGAGGAAGAAGGAATGTCATAGGGGTTAGGTGATGTGGTCATTCAAAGAAGATACACCTGGCTTGTTTTAACAGGTGTATTTAAGTTCCCTTCTGAATTTTAGAGTTGTGAGTACTTTAAGTGTATTGGGAGAGATTGCTAAAGTGAGGCAACAGTGGAAGAAAGGCATGTTTAGTATAGTGGATGTTATCTGTAGGAGTTGTGACAGTATGAGCTGTTTGTGACGGTGCCTTTGTTTACATGAAACTTTTTTTTTTTTTGAGTTTGACAGTGAAAATTTTCTGAGATTCAAAAGTTTAAAGTGAAAATATGTTTTATTTATAGATTTGTTGTGACTGTGACATATTCTGTGTCACTCTGTACTGAAACCTGCTGCAGAGTACAGAAAATATGCGCACCCACTATTACATCATCAGAACGCAGGGTCATGTGTCACAGATTCAGGAAGTAATTGGACAGCTGTTCCGCATACACAATATACAAACAACTTTATTAAACTTAATAAATGCACTTCCACTGAAGTAAATAAAATAAAAATGCATATTTTCCATTGGAAAGCACACATTACATGATAAGAGCATATATACAGCAAAAATTAATGGCAGAGAAAAACCTTTGCATTTGATGTTTAATATTGTAAACTTGTACATGAATGTGTATGTGGATGAATGTATGTATACTTCTTTACATGCTATACAAATAACTCTCTATTTTACTTCATTCTAAATATTCCTTAATATAATAACCCATACGTTTTCCAACCTCCTTAACTATCAGTAACACCCCAAAGAGCCTTGTAATATCAATTTACACCAACACATAAGGAATTGTTAACTAAAACTAATTATTTCCCAATCTGTCTTGTGGAGGATGCCTCATAATCATTCTCCCATCTTCTAATGCATCATATGCCCAACTACCTACATGGTCTTCGTTGATGTAACAACCAATGCATTTGATTCTCATGAGTTTACTGGAAATGCTACTTCAGAACAATTTTTCTTGCCTGAAGAGCACATAATTTTTCCAATGTGACATCAGTCAAATATCATTTTATAAATGTTTTTGAAAAGCATTGTATTACTGCTTACCTCTTATCTGCATTTTTTCATGTGTTCATGATTTAGTGTGGAAAAAATCCTTCACACATTTAGTTAACACGATTTACACGTGTTATTTGTCCTTCTTACAGGATCTTTGACCAGCTGAGTACCCTTATTCGATGATGACTTTTCTCCTTATCTCTCTTCCTTTTCATCTACTGCTGATTGTTAATATGCACTGCTGGTATCAATGTTTGATTCTTTGTAAGTCTGAATACTTGCATATACTGACACAACCACAATCTCATCTCATTTTCCATATTCTACAAAATCTTCTTCCTCTGCCTTCCTTTTTATTAACATCTTTATTATTTCATATTATGCTTTTATCTCTTCACACTTGTTTCACTGAGCCCTTATTTGTCTTTTGTCATTTTGACAGATTAGTTTTGTTCAAGCAATAATAACTTGGCCAACATGCCACAAAGGTACAATCTGCAGTTGATTTCCACCAGTCTGAAGGGCATTCCTCTCAGGGGGGTTTACTTTAACATTCTTGCATGTGACAGGCAAACAACATTCCATCCCAAAGAGAGTAGGAAAATTTCATCCATGTCTTAGCCTAATCACCCTAGTCAGTATGAATGTTAGTCAGATCTCCCTTGAACATAGAATATGCCTATTTGGACTTTTTTGGTTAAAAAGTAAGCTATTGAATACATATATAAATAATTTAAATGTTACAATATGATGCTGGTGTACACATAAGGGGCATTATTTTTATTTAGTAAGTAAGACTATAACGCAGCATGTCTCCACTAGCAATTGTGTTTACAACTAACTGTGCAGGATGTTTGTTTTTTAATCACAATTGAATCTTAATTTGACTATATTCTAATGTTACAGTTAATATTTTGTTGCACCCTATAGAAGGGACTGGAGAACAACAGTTTTTGGTGCATTATATAACGAGCAATCTTCCCTTACCTCACCTCCAGAAAAGTATACTGGCATAAGATGGTCCCATTTTTTGCTACCTAGGTGCTGTGGACAACCATAAATGAAATGCAGCACATGTTATGAATCAATTTATCATTCTGTTTACTTTTATATTACATATTTATTTACTCAAATGTGCATTTTTTTGTATTTCATCACTTTCCTATTTAATTATATTTATGTCACTCTCATAATTAACGTATTGTGTATTTTTCATGAACGACCACAGAATCACAGGATTCTTTGTATTACATAAATAGAATATTGATATGAAAATCTGCAAGTATAGTATATACATAAATTGAAATGCAAAGATACTTGTTTCTGAAAATTCTCATTGAATTAATTCCATTGTCTTAATCATATTCTAAATGCTTTGTTCAGCCCCTGCATTCTTTCTCGTTACTCTGTTGCAAATAGATCTGGCTCGTCAGAAAATGTAAAATGACAACTCACCTCCTGTTTGTGCTCCAAGTTTCTTGGTTTGTTTTTGACTGATTTCACAGTAAGTGTCTTCAGTTACAGCCTGAAGCTCCTGGTATGTTTTCTCCTCTTCCATAATGTTCACTACTTGTACAAATTAGCCACCACTTGAAAATAGATTTGATTAAAGAATCTTGCAATTACTGTTGTCACCTTTCTTTGAAGCTACTTCAACGCAACATGATTTACCTTTTACATCTGAGAATATGTAAATGGGAAATAAGACAACAGAATTTACAAGTCTGCTGTTATGTGAAGACGTCAGAAATAAAAATAGAAAAAGATGAACCATAGATTGCTAACCAGATATGACAAAGAATTACATTGCCCAGGGTATGTATTTCTGATTCTTAAAAGGAAGTTGCTGGATGTAGCAGTTTCACAAATAAGTAACAGAAAGTAATTGCCTGCTAGCTTTAGCCATCAATAAAAGCGTTTTCTCAAATCATAACTGGCTTTGCAAGCCCACCTTATTTATCTATTTATTTGTGCTCACATTTCAATGTCAAAGTAAACTTTATTTTCATACAGATCGACACAGAAGAAGAAGTACATATCACTGCATGAAATTTTGATACTCAGACTTGTACCATATGACAGTTTACAGAAGGAAGCTAGATTAAATTAATAAAAATGTATATAGTAGAAATAAATATCAAAATAAGATACTAAAAATAAATAAAGTAAAAAGTTGAAAGCTTTTCTATAGCTGAAACAAAATAAATACAACAACAACAAGAAAAAGACTCAGTAGAAATATAAAGATATAAAAATCCTCTGGTTAGAGTTACTGCTACAAGAATCTGTTTAAGGTGTTTTTGATTGGAACATTTGAACTTTGGCTGGTTCCTGCTTCTCTGCCTTAAATAGCCAGTGTTTAAACCAGTTTGCGCTTGCTTGCTCAAAGCTGCAGTGAGTTAGGCCTTCTACCCTTGCTCTGCCGTTTTTCAAAAACCTGCTGTGAGACTACAAAAGATAAGTTCTTAATTTCAACTTTCTGCACTTCTGATTAACTAAAACAATATTTGGTGCATATATGTGTAAACTGTGCAACTGTTTCTTAGGCTTAGTGAATTGAATCCTTTCCTCTGTCCTGATCTTGTATCCCTACCCACCTGCCCAACTGTTATTACGATCTTAAAGTTTGGTGGCTTTTGAGTTGCCCGCCTCTACTATAAATTTGATATTGGATACTCCTCCCAGTCCCATTGCATCAGCTCATTCTCTGAGTGCAGTGTGATCAGTTGTGAAGGCCCACCACTTTAGCTTCTTGACCTTGAATTATCTTATGTCTCCTCATTTTCTACTGTGCGTCTTTCTACATCATTTTGCTGCTTGTGCTTAGGTAATCAACTACATTTAGTTTGCTGCATTTGTTACTGCTTGTTGGTAGCCTGATTAAATTGAAGACAGTATTCTGCCGAATTGCTACTTTATTTGAGCTGTTTTTTACTTTTGTGATTGTGAGCTAATTTATCACATGTTCACTGTTTTAAAGCAATTTACTAACTAACTGCATATTTTTATTTATTTATTATTTTTAATTTGATGACCGGGGAAGTCCACTGGGCCAAGAAGAGCCCGTTTTCAGTGGTGACCCGGGGAGAAAAGCTCCAAGGACAGTTACAAAATATATACAAATACATACATGTAGTAAAATAGTCAGCTTACAAATTCCAAAGACAGTTTTATAACATATATATAAAGTTACATACATATAGTAAAATAATTGTATAAGCATATCATTACTGTGTAACTGTATTTTGTTGCTATTTACTGCAGTTCATTACTGTTTAGCTGCATTTCCTGCATTTCATTACTGCTGAACTGTATTTCTTCATGCTGTCAGTTCTATTTTGTATGTAAGTGGTTAATCTGGGGGATTTTTGTAAGTTTTACTGTGTTCTTAACCATTAAAATGAGTAGCATAGCCTGGATACAGCTTTGGTGCATCCAGAGCTGTTTGTTTTTGCCTTCTGTGTTTCTGGCAGCCATTTGTGTTGGTAGGGGCCTATTTTCTCTGCTAGTGAGAGTAGCAGGGCTGCTTGAACTTGTCTGGCACAAGCTGATTGATAAAGAAAGCACGGATTACCAGGATTGGCTAGATTTATGTGTTACTAGAATCTTCTATTTTTTCTGGTATTTAAACCCCATGTTTGAGCTGGTTTGGGCTTGTTTGCACATCACACTGCAATGTTTTTAACCCATTGCAAGGTACTCCAGCTACAAATTTTTCTTTTGTAGCACTTGTGTGATCACCTAGGAGTACTCCTCTTAGACTTTCCACCATTACCCAATTAGCTCCCTAAGGCCTCTCTCCCTCAGATTCTGACAGATATGGATGGACAATTTCTTACAGTTTCTCTTGCCAGTCTGGTTGATATGGGCATGTTGAGACAGTGGTATAGCAGCTGCCTCATATACATGGACAACCCTCTACTACTACCACCTAGGAACACAATTTGTGAGAGACACAATTATAATAAGAAACTAGAGTCTGTGCTGTCTCCCTCACAACCCAGTATATCTGGCATTGACAAGGTTGTCAACACAAGCAAAAAACCTCAGACACCACCCACAGCTACACAACACACACCCACATATGCAGAGGTTCTCAACAAAATCATACCCAAACAAAAGAGACCTCTGAGACAAAAACACATGTGAACTCCACTGCCACCACACCACACACCACACATAGTCAACGCACCTGTGTTTCACAGCCACGAAGGCCTAAACATAAACCCAACATATTAGTCATAGGAGACTCCATTGTGAGACACACAGATGTGCCCTTCACCAGGCTGGATAAGGAGAAAGTCATGGTTAGTTTTTTGTCAGGTGCCAGAATCCATAGTTTTTCGTCAGGTGCCAGAATCCACCATATCACCCATGCGCTCAAGTCTCTCAACAACAGGTACATTTATGAGTCTGTCATAGTCCATGTTGGAGTGAATGACTTAGGCTGTACCTCTCTGGACTATATGAAGAGAGACATGATTGAGCTTGTTGAGTATGTGTCCCTTGCAGGTATGTTCCTAGCCTTAAGCCACATTCTACCATCACCCAGACTAATGCTTTAATAAAAACAGAAATGACTGACTTTAACAACTGGCTAAGTTTCTGGTGTCATTCCAAGGGGATCCATTACCTGACAGCTTGGGAAGACATGACTGACAGAACACGATGCTTTGCCAGAGATGGCCTGCATCTGTCTGCCTTGGGCTTCAGGCATTTGGCAATGGCTCTTGCCTCCCCCATAGTGCCTTTTTTAGGCAATGCCATGAGGTCAAAACTACCAACATGAAAATTTCATCAAACCGCAAATTAAAGGTCATGCTGATAAACTCTAGGAGTCTAAACATGAAATTGCGCTCATTGCAGGCATTTTTAACCCTGGAAGATGCTGACATTTGTGCAGTCACAGAAACCTGGTTCAATGGTGTGGAGAGCACCCCAGCCATACCAGGTTACTTATCCTATCATACATTCAGAACCAAAAACTTGGGCAGCAAAGCAAAAGGAGCTGAAATTATAATATATATAAAAGACATGCACACATCCATGCTGGTCAAAAAGTATGACACACAGGAGACGCTTTGGGTGCAGTTAACCATTGACAGGACCCCTCTTCATATCATAGCTAGCTACAGGCCTCCAATTTTGACTCAAGATGCCACTCCACCTATCCGGACCTCTTGGAATATATCAAGATTCAACCCTTTTCCTGGATCCTGGGCTACTTTAACTATCTAACCATAGACTGGAAGAACTACTCATGCCAAAACACAAATACCCAGGGATTCCTTGATTTTGTCAGTGCAAATGCTTTGGGCCATGGGAACGACACCCCAATAAGAGGTGAAAATATCTTGGAATTGGAATTAACTGACATGAGTGAGCACTGCAGCATCCCTACAGTGTCATCCTCCCTTGTGAGATCTGACCACAAAGCGGCCACTTTCGAAGTTACCATCTCCTCCAACCCCTCCCCCCCAGCTAGGGTCAAACAAAAACCTTCTCCAAAGCTGATTATAATCTCCTGAAAGAAGGTATAAACAGCTTCACAGCCCTTTCCCCCTCCATAGGAACTGGCACATATGTCAAAACCTACACCAAAGTACTATACAAGCATTTATATAGCTGCATGGAATCAGAAATACTCGACAGGAGAAAATAATCTTCCACAAGGAAGAGTTAACCTGTCTGGTGGACATCTGCAATAAATAAACTCTATAACAAAAGGAAAAAAATGCTGTCCAAGATGAAGAAGGAGCAGGTGCCTAATTAAAAGCAATCTCTACCTTAGCCTGAACAAGCAAATAAAAGCATTAGTGAAATCCTCCAAAGCAAATTTCAAGTCCTAACTAGCCACATCTACTAAAGACAATTATAAGGCCCTCTTTACCATATTTCCACAATCTCAAAGGATGCACTCAGATCTGCTGAGAACTGGTGATCAGGGACACCACATACACAAATGCCGTAGATATAGCCAATCTGCTGACAGACTGGCTGTATCCTACATGAACTCTGGCAGGAACTTGCAGCACCACTAGGCACCCTATTTAACTAAAGCCTGAGTACCAGCTTCATCCCAGTGGAGTATAGGACAGCCACTGTCTTCCCTTTGCACAAAAGTGGAATGTCTAGCATTCCAGGAAATTATAGACCAATCAACCTAACTAGCCTAATGTGCAAGATCATGGACCTCATTACCAAGGACATTGGCAACCTCCAAACACTTGTTCCCACACAGTTTGGTTTCACCAAGGGGAGATCATGCCCATAAAATTGAGTTGACTTCTTTGAGCTGGTCATAAAAGCCATGGACAAGGGAAAGACAGTGCATACCACCTACCCTGACCTGGCCAAAGCCTTTGATACTGTTCCCCACTCAGGTATAATAGATAAACTCACTCAACTAGGCATCAATCAATATGCTACCAGACGGGTAGCAAACTGGCTCAGTGATAGAACCCACCTAGTAAAAATAGGGGAAGCCAACTCAAGCGGTAGACCCATAATGAGAGGTGGACACCAGGGATTGGTCTTGTTGCCTCTGTTGTTTAGGATATACTTTTCTGGGTGAAGCCCAAAACCAGTGGGCTGTGGCTGACCAGGTTTGCAGATGACTGAAAGCCGGGCACTATCATCAACTCTTCTAGTGATTTGGACATCCTCCAAGAAGGTCTCACCTAAACAAATGACTGGTGCCAAAAACATGGTCTCAAACTGAATGCCAAAAAATGTATTGTCATCCCCTTTGGGGAGAGTGACATCCCCACAAATTATCACATTAATAACAAGGTCCTAAGCACACAATCAGTTGTGAGGGGCATGGACAATCAGGTTGATAGCAAACTGACTTTTGACCGCCATATTGCCTCCATTGTATGGAAAGCTTTCTACATGGCCCACCTCATTAGTAAGGGTATATCCTCCAGGGACAAGAAGGTCATAACATCCCTGTATTTTTCCCTTATAAGACCCATTATTGAGTACAATGCCCCTTTCGGCATGTACCTCACAAAGCACATGCAGCAACCGGATATACCACAGAAACTCTTCACCAGGAAAATCCAGGGCCTCAAATATCTACCCTACACAGATAGGCTAAAAGTCCTCTCCCTGTATTCAGTCTCATACAGACTCTTCAGAGGTGACCTCTGTCTGGCATACAAAGCAATCTCAAACCCCTCCTAGATGGGACTGCTGCATATCCGCAAGTCAAGCTCCACTAGAGTAACCCATACCCGCGACCTCAGCTTGGTCTTTGATATCAATAGGACTTGTTGGCAGGACAGATTTGTGTCCCAGAGACTCCCTCTTCTGTGGAAAAACTCCCTCTCCATGTTAAGCACAGTACCTCATTAACCCTTTTTAAGCGCAACCTGGATAACTGGATAGGGAACAGAAAATATACCCCTGGGATTCCACCTTTGTCCCTGCTGGACAGGGGCATCAGATGCTGACTTTTTGAAACATGGGCTAAACTCTTGGCTAGACTTGTAAGGGTCTCAGGGCCAATAGCCTAGTAACTTCCTATGAGTCTATGATCCTACGATACTATGAAAACAGAACTATAAATAAATAAAAAAGGCACACGTAAAACTTACCCACCACCAATATGTGCCATAAACTTACAGTTTGCAGTTTTCATAGTGCAGATAAACATGAACAAAGAGTGCTGTGCAGACAGTTATGTAAATAACAATGGCATATTGTGCATAAATAATGTTTTACCCATTTAGTGGGTTAGGCTATGGATTTGTTGTTCAGCAGTCTAATATAGCATTTTACAAAGTGTTGGTAAAGCTAATATTGCAGCAGAGCTCATTGTTATGAAATTGTTGCAAAGTAGAAGATTAAATTTAGAGTATGTTTTTCATTTGTTTTTATTATATTGCATAAACAGTTTAGGTTTAGTAAGATTATCTCCTGTATGGCTGTTTTAGATAGAACTGCAAAGTTATGACATATTTGTGGATCACTTGTTTGAAGATATAGATAAGTTGTAACCTAAGTGTTATTGTTCATATGAGTATAATTTTTTCTCTGGCTCAGTAACCTTGTGGTTCACAATATCCAGAACATAAATTAAGTATCTAAAGTAATGTCTGTACCAAATACTGCCTGCTGTATGTTTACATACAGAAACATTAATCCAAAAACAACGTTTGATGATAATTGGAGGTATGAGTTAAAAATGCATACATTTTGAAAGCTTGTAGGGCAATGTTTGAAAATGTGTGTCATCTTATTTTAAATAGTAGAGAAAACTGAAATTTCTGGTGGTACACCTGCAATGGTGTTTCCTATAATGAATTCTAATTTGAAGACAATACTTCATTTTTGTTAGGAAATACAGGATAGATGTAACTTAAATGTTTGTTTTTCAGAATTCCTGACAGACTACATTATTTTTTTTTAGATCCGCTTTCAGAAATTATATTTTGTGTTGTGGTAGGAACATGCACTTATAATGCATGGGATCATTTTAAACAGAAGCACTGTAGTGTTCCAGAAATCAAACTATTGAACACAATTTAAAAATTAATTCTTGGAACCTCAGATTTTCTTGTTAATCACCTTGTCGTCACAGAAAAGTATGACTTCAATATAACTGCTTCTTAATATTATTGGTACTATTGAACACAATTTAAAACTGAATTCTTGGAACCTCAGATTTTCTTGTTGATCACCTTGTTGTCACAGAAAAGTATGACTTCTCTATAACTGCTACTTAATATTATTGGTACTTGATTTATTATTCTTTGTCTGTTATCTGCTTCAGCTCAGCTGTATGATCACACTGCAGTATCATAGTACAGGGAGATGGGAAACTGTCAAGCTGCTGAATGCATTAAGCTCCAGTGTCATTTGGTCGAAGTACAATGGCCAAAAGCAACTTTCAGTTAACTTTGAGGATGCACTTTTAACCGCTGTTGTGTGACCTTGAACTTGGAATATATAAGCTTGGGGTGTGGGGATTGCACCCCATTTAGGGGGTACAGATGGACTTTTCCTTACAGCATAAGCTTTCTTTTGTGATCAACAAAAGTAGTTTTTGGCTATTTTTTTTTCAATGGAACGTGGTTAAATTAAAATGCATTTGGTTGATTGGCATGACATCCAGTCATATATTGTCTATGTCTTTGCCAATGATCAATAGATTTGTTTGTTTCCTATGGACCTGTATTCATAGTCAACTTGCTTTTTTGTGGAGGTTCAGGGCTGCATTTCTGACTTTCAGCTGTTTGGTGCCACCTCCATTATTCCAACTGCCAGGATTTGGGACGTTAGAGTGAAGTAAAGGGGAAGAGAGAAACAGCATTACATCAGTACTGACCTGTGCATGGGCCTGTCAGTGAAATGTGAGGGGGATGGGATAGTGATGTCCTGAGTTTGGTACTGACCTCTACATGGATCTGTCAGTGAAATGTGATGGGACTGGGATAGTGATGTCTTGAGTTTAGTACTGACCTCTGCATGGGCCTGTCAGTGAAATGTGAGGGGGGATGGGATAGTGATGTCCTGAGTTTGGTACTGACCTCTGCATGGATCTGTCAGTGAAATGTGAGGGGGATGGGATAGTGATGTCCTGAGTTTGGTACTGACCAGTGCATGGGCCTGTCAGTGAAATGTGAGGGGGAATGGGATAGTGATGTCCTGAGTTTGGTACTGACCTGATCATGGGCCTGTCAGTGAAATGTGAGGGGGATGGGATAGTGATGTCCTGAGTTTGATACTGACCTGTACATGGGCCTGTCAGTGTAATGTGATGGAACTGGGATAGTGATGTCCTGAGTTTAGTACTGTCCTCTGCATGGATCTGTCAGTGAAATGTGAGGAGGAATGGGATAGTGATGTCCTGAGTTTGGTACTGACCTGTGCATGGGCCTGTCAGTGGAATGTGATGGGACTGGGATAGTGATGTCCTGAGTTTGGTACTGACCTGTGCATGGGCCTGTCAGTGGAATGTGAGGGGGAATGGGATAGTGATGTCCTGAGTTTGGTACTGACCTGTGCATGGGCCTGTCAGTGAAATGTGAGGGGGATGGGATAGTGATGTCCTGAGTTTGGTACTGACCTCTGCATGGATCTGCAAGTGAAATGTGATGGGACTGGGATAGTGATGTCTTGAGTTTAGTACTGACCTCTGCATGGGCCTGTCAGTGAAATGTGAGGGGGGATGGGATAGTGATGCCCTGAGTTTGGTACTGACCTCTGCATGGATCTGTCAGTGAAATGTGAGGGGGATGGGATAGTGATGTCCTGAGTTTGGTACTGACCAGTGCATGGGCCTGTCAGTGAAATGTGAGGGGGAATGGGATAGTGATGTCCTGAGTTTGGTACTGACCTGATCATGGGCCTGTCAGTGAAATGTGAGGGGGATGGGATAGTGATGTCCTGAGTTTGATACTGACCTGTACATGGGCCTGTCAGTGTAATGTGATGGAACTGGGATAGTGATGTCCTGAGTTTAGTACTGTCCTCTGCATGGATCTGTCAGTGAAATGTGAGGAGGAATGGGATAGTGATGTCCTGAGTTTGGTACTGACCTGTGCATGGGCCTGTCAGTGGAATGTGATGGGACTGGGATAGTGATGTCCTGAGTTTGGTACTGACCTGTGCATGGGCCTGTCAGTGGAATGTGAGGGGGAATGGGATAGTGATGTCCTGAGTTTGGTACTGACCTGTGCATGGGCCTGTCAGTGAAATGTGAGGGGGAATGGGATAGTGATGTCCTGAGCTAGTACTGACCTGTGCATGGGCCTGTCAGTGGAATGTGATGGGACTGGGATAGTGATGTCCTGAGTTTGGTACTGACCTCTGCATGGGCCTGTCAGTGAAATGTGAGGGGGAATGGGATAGTGATGTCCTGAGTTTGGTACTGACCTCTGCATGGGCCTGTCAGTGGAATGTGAGGGGGATGGGATAGTGATGTCCTGAGTTTGGTACTGACCTCTGCATGGGCCTGTCAGTGGAATGTGATGGGACTGGGATAGTGATGTCCTGAGTTTAGTACTGCCCTCTGCATGGGCCTGTCAGTGAAATGTGAGGAGGGATGTGATAGTGATGTCCTGAGTTTGGTACTGTCCTCTGCATGGATCTGTCAGTGAAATGTGAGGGGGGATGGGATAGTGATGTCCTGAGTTTGGTATGGACCCCTGCATGGGCCTGTCAGTGAAATGTGAGGTGGATGGGATAGTGATGTCCTGAGTTTGGTACTGTCCTCTGCATGGGCCTGTCAGTGGAATGTGAGGGGGATGGGATAGTGATGTCCTGAGTTTGGTACTGACCTCTGCCCTCTGCATGGATCTGTCAGTGAAATGTGAGGGGGAATGGGATAGTGATGTCCTGAGTTTGGTACTGACCTGTGCATGGATCTGTCAGTGAAATGTGATGGGGATGGGATAGTGATGTCCTGAGTTTGGTACTGACCTGTGCATGGATCTGTCAGTGAAATGTGAGGGGGATGGGATAGTGATGTCCTTAGTTTGGTACTGACCTCTGCATGGGCCTGTCAGTGGTATGTGATGGGACTGGGATATTGATGTCCTGAGTTTAGTACTGTCCTCTGCATGGATCTGTCAGTGAAATGTGATGGGGATGGGATAGTGATGTCCTGAGTTAGGTACTGACCTGTGCATGGGCCTGTCAGTGAAATGTGAGGGGGAATGGGATAGTGATGTCCTGAGTTTGATACTGACCTGTGCATGGGCCTGTCAGTGAAATGTGATGGGACTGGGATAGTGATGTCTTGAGTTTAGTACTGTCCTCTGCATGGATCTGTCAGTGAAATGTGAGGGGGAATGGGATAGTGATGTCCTGAGTTTGGTACTGACCTGTGCATGGGCCTGTCAGTGGAATGTGATGGGACTGGGATAGTTATGTCTTGAGTTTAGTACTGACCTCTGCATGGATCTGTCAGTGAAATGTGAGTGGGAATGGAATAGTGATGTCCTGAGTTTGGTACTGACCTGTGCATGGGCCTGTCAGTGTAATGTGATGGGACTGGGATAGTGATGTCTTGAGTTTAGTACTGTCCTCTGCATGGATCTGTCAGTGAAATGTGAGGGGGAATGGGATAGTGATGTCCTGAGTTTAGTACTGTCCTCTGCATGGATATGTCAGTGAAATGTGAGGGGGAATGGGATAGTGATGTCCTGAGTTTGGTACTGACCTGTTTATGGGCCTGTCAGTAGAATGTGATGGGACTGGGATAGTTATGTCTTGAGTTTAGTACTGACCTCTGCATGGATCTGTCAGTGAAATGTGAGTGTGAATGGAATAGTGATGTCCTGAGTTTGGTACTGACCTGTGCATGGGCCTGTCAGTGAAATGTGAGGGGGGATGGGACAGCGATGTCCTGAGTTTGGTACTGACCTGTGCATGGTCATGTCAGTGAAATGTGAGGGGGATGGGATAGTGATATCCTGAGTTTGGTACTGACCAGTGCATGGATCTGTCAGTGGAATGTGAGGGGGAATGGGATAGCGATGTCCTGAGTTTGGTACTGACCTGTGCATGGGCCTGTCAGTGAAACGTGAGGGGGAATGGGATAGTGATGTCCTGAGTTTGGTACTGACCTGTGTATGGGCCTGTCAGTGAAATGTGAGGGGGAATGGGATAGTGATGTCTTGAGTTTAGTACTGACCTGTGCATGGGCCTGTCAGTGAAATGTGAGGGGGATGGGATAGTGATGTCCTGAGTTTGGTACTGTCCTCTGCATGGGCCTGTCAGTGGAATGTGATGGGACTGGGATAGTGATGTCCTGAGTTTGGTACTGACCTCTGCATGGATCTGTCAGTGAAATGTGAGGGGGAATGGGATAGTGATGTCCTGAGTTTGGTACTGACCTCTGCATGGGTCTGTCAGTGAAATGTGAGGGGGAATGGGATAGTGATGTCTTGAGTTTAGTACTGACCTGTGCATGGGCCTGTCAGTGGAATGTGATGGGACTGGGATAGTGATGTCCTGAGTTTGGTACTGTCCTCTGCATGGATCTGTCAGTGAAATGTGAGGGGGAATGTGATAGTGATGTCCTGAGTTTGGTACTGACCTGTGCATGGGCCTGTCAGTGGAATGTGATGGGACTGGGATAGTGATGTCTTGAGTTTAGTACTGACCTCTGCATGGGTCTGTCAGTGAAATGTGAGTGGGAATGGGATAGTGATGTCCTGAGTTTGGTACGGACCTGTGCATGGGCCTGTCAGTGGAATGTGATGGGACTGGGATAGTAATGTCCTGAGTTTGGTACTGACCTCTGCATGGTCCTGTCAGTGAAATGTGAGGGGGAATGGGATAGTGATGTCCTGAGTTTGATACTGACCTGTGCATGGGCCTGTCAGTGAAATGTGATGGGACTGGGATAGTGATGTCTTGAGTTTAGTACTGTCCTCTGCATGGATCTGTCAGTGAAATGTGAGGGGGAATTGGATAGTGATGTCCTGAGTTTGGTACTGACCTGTGCATGGGCCTGTCAGTGGAATGTGATGGGACTGGGATAGTGATTTCCTGAGTTTGGTACTGACCTGTGCATGGGCCTGTCAGTGGAATGTGATGGGACTGGGATAGTGATGTCCTGAGTTTGGTACTGACCTGTGCATGGGCCTGTCAGTGGAATGTGATGGGACTGGGATAGTGATGTCCTGAGTTTGGTACTGACCTGTGCATGGGCCTGTCAGTGGAATGTGATGGGATTGGGATAGTGATGTCTTGAGTTTAGTACTGACCTCTGCATGGATCTGTCAGTGAAATGTGAGTGGGAATGGGATAGTGATGTCCTGAGTTTGGTACTGACCTGTGCATGGGCCTGTCAGTGTAATGTGATGGGACTGGGATAGTGATGTCTTGAGTTTAGTACTGTCCTCTGCATGGATCTGTCAGTGAAATGTGAGGGGGAATGGGATAGTGATGTCCTGAGTTTGGTACTGACCTGTGCATGGGCCTGTCAGTGGAATGTGATGGGACTGGGATAGTGATGTCCTGAGTTTAGTACTGTCCTCTGCATGGATCTGTCAGTGAAATGTGAGGGGGAATGGGATAGTGATGTCCGGTGTTTGGTACTGACCTGTGCATGGGCCTGTCAGTGGAATGTGATGGGACTGGGATAGTGATGTCTTGAGTTTAGTACTGTCCTCTGCATGGATCTGTCAGTGAAATGTGAGGGGGAATGGGATACTGATGTCCTGAGTTTGGTACTGACCTGTGCATGGGCCTGTCATTGGAATGTGCTGGGACTGGGATAGTGATGTCTTGAGTTTAGTACTGTCCTCTGCATGGATATGTCAGTGAAATGTGAGGGGGAATGGGATAGTGATGTCCTGTGTTTGGTACTGACCTGTGCATGGGCCTGTCAGTGGAATGTGATGGGACTGGGATAATGATGTCTTGAGTTTAGTACTGTCCTCTGCATGGATCTGTCAGTGAAATGTGAGGGGGAATGGGATAGTGATGTCCTGAGTTTGGTACTGACCTGTGCATGGGCCTGTCAGTGGAATGTGATGGGACTGGGATAGTGATGTCCTGAGTTTGGTACTGACCTTTGGATGGTTCTGTCAGTAGAATTTGACGAGGGATGGGATAGTGATGTCCTGAGTTTGGTACTGACTACTGCATGGGTCTGTCAGTGGAATGTGTGGGGGAATGGGATAGTGATGTCCTGAGATTGTTATTGACCTCTACATGGGCCTGTCAGTCGAATGTGATGAGGAATAAGATAGTGATGTCTTGAGTTTGGTATTGACCTCTGTATGATCCTGTCAGTGGAATGAGATAAGGAATTGGATAGTGATGTCCTAAGTTTGGTACTGACCTCTGCATGGGCCTGTCAGTGGAATGTGATTAGGAATGGGATAGTAATGTCCTAAGTTTGGTACTGACCTCTGCATGGGCCTGTTAGTGGAATGTGAAGAGGAATGGGACAGTGATGTCCTGAGTTTGGAGCTACACCTGCACAGTCAGCTCTGCTTGAAGCCAGGGTTTTTCTTGAGTTCTAACTTCCACCCCAGAGTAACTATGAGTGTGTGTCCCTGCTGTAGTGCCCTCCAGAGCAGTTGTAATTCTCTACCCCATCAATTCTGGCATCTTTTCTTGAGCTTCAAGCTTCACCAGAGCTCATCAGAGTGATGCCTAGCATATTCCTACCCACACAGGGTAGGAACACCTGTCCTTGCCTCATTGTCAAATGCTCATACCACTAATCAGATTTGGGTTGCCTGGACCAAGGTCATGGCTATATACCTCTATGATCAAAGCAAGGATATTCATAGTCAATATGTGTAGCATACAGTGTGGTCATGCTCTGAAACATAAAAGAGTAGATCGGCAGCAATTTATAGAACTCAAAAGAATTACGCTGATATAATAAAAACTGTCTTATTGGAATAAAAGTGGATATGAAATCCAAGAAACAAAAATGTGTTATTTTCCTTAGTATTTGTTTGAACAAACCAAATATGATAAGCGCTTTTGTCTTAATCTTAAAAAAGAATTCAGTAGATCTAGTTATAACAAAATCAGTTTAGGAAGTAATATACAAATAGAAATGTCAATGGAGTGGAGGTGTCTGGGAAACCCGATACTAATCTTGTTCATGGAGCTGGAGGAGTTTTTAGATGTGTTTTTTCTAGAGTGACAGAAAACTGTCTTATGTAAAGTTAGTTTGTCTGTGGATGTGGGGCATCTGAGGCTTTATGCTTTAATCATGCATGTTTGAAGCAGCCAATCAGGTGTCCTTTCATGGAACTTTCCATCCATTAAAGAGCCTAGGTTTCTTTTCATTCCATGCCAACCAGTAATTATTGATGTGTCCATGACTGGAGGAGGATAATAACTTGATTTGAATATAGTAATAATATGATGTGATCTTCCTAGTAACATGGAATTGTAAGACCCAATCCTAACAAGGCTGTCAGATGAGAATTACCAAATCCTTACACAGGTCTACTTGCTAGTGGAAACAAACCAGGAATATTAAGTTTGCATGCTATAGGGTACAGTGATAATTTTACTGTAGTTACGCATAGCTGTTCTATGTGTTTGAGTCTGGTGCCAATGTCCCATGTCACCCTGCCTCACTGACGGAGTTTCATCTGTGTGTGCAGAGGGGTATTGTTATACATCATACTGTAAAAGAACTTCTTTGTGTTTAAAATTCAACAGTTGACATCATGACCATTTTAATTTTTGCCCACTTATCTTTACACTTTCAACTGTGAGACATCATCAAATCAATGGTAAATAAACAATATAGAAAAACACCTAATTTCCACTGATATTACAAGTTTACCCATCAATTCAGAGCCCAACGAAAGAAGAAATAACCAAAATTATAAGTTTGCCATCAC
This sequence comes from Protopterus annectens, assembly GCF_019279795.1. Lineage (NCBI taxonomy): Eukaryota > Metazoa > Chordata > Ceratodontiformes > Protopteridae > Protopterus > Protopterus annectens. The sequence continues at coordinate 122,096,281 of NC_056741.1, forward strand.
CTTCTGGAAGTGGTGAATGAGAGTTTTACATGTGGATTAATGTATATATTCTTTTAGTGAAAAACATCAAAGAAAAACATGCTCTTGTGTCCATAAGCTACTAGTGACTTCTTCCCTCCTTAGTACATCTTAATTTAACAGGAACAGAGACTGTAGCGTTCAGATGCTAGACAACCCCACCCACCTAATGTTTTAAAAACTGATGTTAGCCTTAAAGGACCATAGAAACATTTTGATTCATGAGGAGAAAACATCATAGATAGAGGTAAAATTCAAGATGTTTATGATGGTTATAAAAATATTCAGGGTATATTTATAGTTACACATTTATATTGTTTGAATCCTTAATGGTATATTTTTATTGAAATATCCAGTAGGATGAAATGAATGCCACACTCTTTCAATATAATGGTTTTATTAATACTTGTATAAACAGTAAGGAAAAACTAAAAAGTATTTGATTCTTTACTGGAATGCCCTGATCAGACTGTTAAATCCCTAGTATTGAACCATTTTCAGGCACCATGACTATGGTCTTATTTCACTGCATTCCAGTCTGTTGGAATGTCCGAGGGCAGTCTGACGTCACATCTCTCATATAGATCTGACTTGGTTCCCATGCTTGAAGTTCAAAACTCTGCTTGCATGCAATTTACAATAAATTTGCATGGTGTCCCTATATTATTAGTTATCCTTTAGAAAATAGATTACAAACATCATTTTATCATGAAT
>NC_056741.1:122097512-122150688 GCF_019279795.1 Protopterus annectens
TGCAAAGTCTGTCTGAGAAAATGCTGTTATTGCTGTATGAAACAGTCATCAGTATGCCTGAGAAATAAACATACAAAAGCAGAATACATCTACATCATCACACATCAAGATACTCATGGCATGTCAATGTGTCAGGAAATGATTGCAGATCTACTTTCAGAAAAAATGCTACACTGTAAGCTGATAGGAACATTACATAACATTTTGAATAGGACCTATGATATAGAACCCTGACATATATCTTACACTATCGTCATGTAGACAGTCTATCAAAAAAAAAAAAATCACACTTTTTTTGGACTATCATTTCTATATAAGCCTAATGCACTTGATTTTATGTGTCCATAGCAGAGATAAACACAGGTTTCTGTGCAATTAAGAAACCTTTTGACACCCCCACAAATAACAGATGTTTCTTAACAATAGATAGTATGACAAATAAAAAATGGAAACATCAATAGCTATATGCAAATGAGGTGAGCAATGCAACATGGTTAATGACTGACTTCACAACATTAGGGAATTAAAAAGCACTACAACACCTCAGAAAAATATGACTATCATGAACATAGTGACAGCATATGATTTCTACTAATGTAGTTAATTACACAGTGTCCATTAAGAAATGTGTACCTGTCACTACCTGCAGTTGTAGTTATTCAAGTCTATGTGCCTGATCAAGAAAATATTGCAAATCTGATCAGTGGATATTTAAAAAGCAGAAATAATAGGAGTGGTTTTGAGTACAGTTCTAGAAAAAGGTAGCCAACGTAACATTCTATCACAACAATTTACTAAAAAAGTGCATGACATGTTGAAACAATGTTTGAGACATCATCTACCAACCTCATAACAAATGTTGAAACAACTGACACCCATTCATAGGTTCATAGGTAGGTACTAGGCTATTGGCCCAAGGGCCTATATAAGCCTAGCCAAAAAGGTACCCTGGCTTTTGCCACCCAAGAAAGTTATTTTCCTGTGCCCCTGGCGAGCACAACCACAGAAGTGATCCCCAGGGTGAATTTCCTATTTCCCATCCAATCATCAAGACTTTTCTCGAAGAGTGCTAATGGGGAACTTTGTTTGATATAGATAGGTAGTTTGTTCCAGAGTATGGGAACCCTCTGGGAAAGGAATCTATCCCTTCAGCATGTTCTGTTTATTGTGGTGACAAGGTTTAGGTCCCTAGAGCGTGCAGCTCGGAGGGATTGGGATTTCTTTAAGTGGAGCATGTCGAGCAGCTCTGGGTCTGACATAGCTTTTTATGTTAGGCAGAGATCGCCTCTGAGTAGGCGATATGCAATGGAGTAAAACTGGAGTTTTTTTAAGATGGTCTGTGTAGGGCATCTGTTTGAGGCCAGTAGTGAGGTATTTCTGCTGCCTTTCCAGTTGTAGATGTCTTGTGAGGTACATACCAAAAGGGGCATTGTACTCTATAATGGGTCTAATGAGTGATGAGTGGTGGGGAACAATGACCCATTAGACCCATTATACAGTACAATGCCCCTTTTGGAATGTACCTCACAAGACATCTGCACCAGCTGGAAAGGCCACAGAAGTACCTCACAAAGAGGATTACTGGCCTCAAACAAATGCCCTACACTGACCGCCTCAAAAAACTCCAGCTTTACTCCATAGCATATCGCATACTCAGAGGTGATCTCTGCCTAACATAAAGCTATGTCAAACCCAGAGCTGTTGGACATGCTATACCTAAAGAAATCCCAATCCCTCTGAGCTACAGGCTCTAGGGACCTAAACCTTGTCACCACAATAAACAGGACATGCTGGAGGGATAGATTCCTGTCCCAGAAACTTCCCATACTCTGGAACAGGCTACCCATCTATGTCAAGCAAAGTTCTTCATTACCACTCTTCAAGAAAAATCTTGATGAGTGGATGGGAAATAGGAAATACACCCTGGGGATCACTTCTGTGTCTCTGCTCGACAGTAGCACAGGAAAATAACTTTCTTGGGTGGCATACACCAGGGAACCTTGTTGGCTAGGCTTACGTAGGCCCTTGGGCCGATAGCCTAGTACCTACCTATGAACCTATAAACCTATGATGAGGTGTGTCATGTAGAAGGATTTCCTGACTACTATGGTGATGTGATTATCAAAGCAGAGACTACTGTCCACCTGTGTCCCAAGGTCTCTTATCATACTTTCGGTGTTAAGGAGACTACCACCTATGTGGTAGTTCAAGGGTACAAAGTTTTTACCAAAGGGGATGACAATGCACTTTTTGGTATTGAGCTTGCGGCCTTGGATATGACACCAGGCATCTGTCTCAGTGAGGCCCTTTTGTAGGATGTCCACATCGTTGGGAGTTTGGATTATGACTCTTAGTTTGCAGTCATCTGTGAACTTCATTATCCAAACACCTACTGTGTTACCCTGCACTTCAGACAAGTAGATACCAAACAGGAGAGGACCCAGGACGGAACCCTGTGGAACTCCACTTGTCACTGGTCTGAAGTCAGATTTGGAGTCTGCTACTTTCACAGTGTGGGTTCTGTCAGTGAGCCAGTTGGCAACCCATCATGTGACATAGGGATTTATAAATAGATAAGTGAGTTTATAATTCCAGAGTGGGGGATGGTGTCGAAAGCCTTGGCGAGATTTAGATAGGCTATGTGAACCACCTTACCCTCGTCTACAGTTTTGGTGACTGCTTCAAAGAAGTCTATCAGGTTTAGAAGACATGATCGGCCTTTTACAAACCCAAACTGGGTGGGGTCCAGAACTTGGAAATTACAAGTGTCTTTGTTTATAAGTTCCATGATGATATGTTCCATGGCCTTGCAGACCAGGCTCATCAAGCTAATGGGGCAGTAGTTCCCGGGGTCGGTGGTGGCTGCCCCATTTGTGGAGTGGGATGACCATCAATGTGCACCATTCAGTGGGCACAAAGCATGAGGTGAGGCTATGACTGATCATGTTACTTAGGTGGAGTGCAAGTTCATTTTGTAGTTCATGTAGAACACAGCCTGGGATGTTGTCAGGTCCCATGGATGCTGTGTTCTTGGCTTTGGAGAGTGTGGTTTTTACCTGTGCAGCCGTGATTACAGGAACTTTGCATTCTTCCGGTATAGAGATGGACCTTTTAGGGGGTGAGAGGGGAGTAATGTCAGCACTGAACCTTTCTGCTAGGATGTTGGCAATATCAGTTGGTTCTGTATATTTAGTGCCATTGTGCTGTAACTCAGAGTTGATCTGAATGTTGCCATTTAGATTCTTGACACAGTTATAGAATTCTTTGTGGTTGTCTTTAGAATCAGTGGCGATTTTGTTTTCATAACTAGCTTTGGAGGATTTTATGAGGGATCTCAGTTTCTTACTGAGGTTGACCAGGGAGTTCCTCTAATTATGGGATTTTACTCTTTTTTGCAACAGTTTCTTTCTTCTGTTGTAGAGTTTGTTTATGGCAGGGGACCACCAGATTGGCTTCCTTTTTTTGGAGGATAGCATCTTGGTTCTGTTAGGGATATCACGATCCATGCACTCGTGTAAGTGCTTATAAAGTGCATTTGTGTAGAATTCAACAGTCATACCTCTATTGTCCATCTGCATGGGTGCCGTGAAGTTTGCTACTTCTGTCTTAAGAAGTGTGACGTTGGCTTTGGAGACATTTTTTACAGTGGTTTCCCTAATGGAGGTGGTGGCAAGATGTGGATGTCTAGGGTGATTAGCTTGTAGTCAGATCTGACCAATGAGAAATTGGCCTCTGATTTGCAACACCAGTCATCCATGTTGGTAATGACCAGGTCTAGGATATTGCTGCCCCTGGTGGGGGTGTGGATAAGTTGATCCAAGGCATTGGAATTTATGTATTCCTGAAAACGTTGAGCAAAAGAGTTGGTACATGAGTAGTTTTCCAGGTTAATGGTGAGGTAGTTGAAATTGCCCATTATTAGGGTGTTGGTTTGTACCCTAATATTTTGCAGTGTATCAAGAAATGAGGAGTGGGAATCCTGGGCATGGTGGGGGATTTGTAGCAAGTTAAAATTTGGATTGTGGTCTTGCCCAGAGTTAGTTGCACTTGGATAATCTCAAATGCATTATGCTGAGCAATTAGCCTGGAGGTGTGGATATCCTCAGTGAGTATGGACACGCCTCCGCCTTTTGTGTTTCGGTCCAGGTTAGGTGGCTGAAAGGTGTGGTATGAATTATAGCCTGGTAATGCAGGGGTGCTCTCTGGAGCCTTAAACCAGGTCTCTGTCACTGCACAGATGTCGATGTTTTCAATTTTAAGGATTGCCTCGAGTGAGTGCAATTTTGAGGTTTAGACTTCTAGCACTGAGTAGCATTACCTTCAGGATGTGCTTGCTTGTACCTGTTATGTTGGTGAATTTGCCATTTGAACCTTGCCTAAAAAAAACACTATAGGGGTGGCAAGAGCCTTAGCCAGTATCTGGAATCTCAAGGGCGACAGGTGCAGGCCATCTCTGACAAAGCATCGTGGTCTGTCAATCATGTCATCCCAGGAAGACAGATACTGCATCCCTTTAAAATGACACCAGAAGCTTAGCCAATTGTTGAAGTCAATCATTTTGTCCTTGTACTGTGGTATCATTCTGGGTGATGGCAGGATGCTACTCAGGGCTAGGGTCATACTTGCCTGGGCTACAAGATCGGAGAGCTCCTCCATGTCTCTTTTCATGTAGTCCAGGGAGGTACATCTCAGGTCATTCACACCAACATGTAAAAGGACAGAGTCATATTTGTACTTGTTGTGGAGTGAACTGAGTGTGTGCATTATGTGGCAGATCCTGGCACCCGACAGGCAGCTGACAGTAATTTTCTCCTTGTTTAGCCTGGTGAGTGGAACATCAGTGTGCCTGACTATAGAGCCACCTATGACTAGAGTGTTGCATACGTTATTATGCTTTATGGGCTATGGTTGAGTGGCACACTGAGTTTGTGGGCTATGTGTCATTTGGGTTGTGTTGGGGGGTGGAGGTTGCTTGCGTTTCTGCTTTGGAAGTCTCTGTTGCTTGAGCAGATTTTTATTGAGAGCCACCTTGAATGTAGGTGTGTGTTTTGTGTTTCTATGTGTGTGCTTTTTGTGGTGTAGGTTTTGAGGGATTATGTGATGAGTGTGGCGTGGTGCAAGTGTTTACCTTCTCCTCTTGACTGTCTAGTCCAGTCTTGGGTGAAGAGAGCTTTACTTCCAGTTTGGCTATATAAATGCATCTCTCAGGTTGTAGTGTTGGGTGGTAGGAAGAGAGGGTTGTCTGTGTACATGAGGCAATTGCTGCATTGCCCCAAGATGCACAGATTCATCAGGTAGACAGGAGAAACCACTGGGATTTGACCCTTAGACATGCCTGGATAGGTGCTTATTTATTAAGTACTAAAAACTGTTTTCCTCTAGACAAGTGAGGAAAGTTGAGTGCTGTAGTAGTTTGTAGCTTATTTAGTGGTTACAACAAGTTCTGAACAAGTGCTGAGCTCAAAGAAACAGATTTGAGTGCTAAAACTAAAAAACTGGCTAGTTCTAAGGGAAAATTCAAAGAACAGACTTTATGAGACCGGGAATAGTTTAACCTTAGCGAAGCGGTGATGCATAAAGTGCATTTTATTTAATATAACAGCAGCAAATGTGTAAACTGATTTAAGCAAATTATCCAATTAACCTATGAAAAGCTAAAAACTGAGCCCCGTTCCAGCAGTCTTTGATCAAACAAGTTCTAACTGCACACTCCTGCCACTAGGGTGCAGGGGAACCTTCTCCAAAAAATGATGGCCTGGATTAGTTCTCAAGTTATATAAACAAAGCTAGATTCAGCAGGTCTGACTGTAGTCTATGCTACAGCAAACAAGGCGTACCAATTTCACAAAGAAACAGTTGAAATAATCAGGCATAATAAGCCTTTAACTGGAAACTTCCAGCTTAGAAGGGCAGATCTACCCTCTCCTCCCGCAAGAGTGCAGACCATCGTCATCATTATCTTCTTTCGGCTGTTCCTGTTAGGGGTGGCCACAGTGGATTATCTGTTTCCATTTCTTCCTGTCCTCTGCATCATGCTCTTTCACACCAGCTGCCTGCATGTCCTCTCTCATCACATCCATAAACCTTATCTTAGGCCTTCCTCTTTTCCTCTTACCTGGCAGCTCCATCCTTAGCATCCTTTTCCCAATATACGCAGTATCTCTCCTCAGCACATGTCCAAACCAATGCAATCTCACCTCTCTTGCTTTGTCTCCAAACTGTCCATCCTGAGCTGACCCTCTAATATACTGATTCCTAATCCTGACCATCCTAGTCATACCCAGTGCAAATCTTAATATATTTAACTCTGCCACATCCAGCTTTGACTCCTGCCTTTTTGTTAATGCCAACGTATCCAACCCATATAACATAGCTGGTCTCACTACCCTCTTGTAGACCTTCCCTTTCACGCTTACTGGTACCCGTCTGTCACAAATCACTCCTGACACTCTTCTCCACCCACTCCACCATGCCTGTACTGTCTTCTTCACCTCTCTTCCACATTCACCATTACTCTGAACTGTTGATCCCAAGTACTTAAACTCAACCACCTTTACCAACTCTACTCCCTGCATCCTCACCATTCCTCTACCCACCCTCTCATTTACACACATATATTCTGTTTTAGCCCTGCTGACCTTCATTTCTCTCCTCTCTAAAGCATATCTCCACCTCTCCAGAGTCTCCTCCACCTGGTCCCTACTCTCACTACATATTACAATGTCATCTGCAAACATCATAGTCCACGGGGCCTCCTGTCTGATCTCATCTGTCAACCTGTCCATCACCACTGCAAATAAGAAAGGGCTCAGAGCTGATCCTTGATATAATCCCACCTCCACTTTAAATGTATCTGTCACTCACACCGCAGTCCTCACCAATGTCACACTACCCTCGTACATATCCTGTACCACTCTTACATACTTCTCTGCCACTCCCATCTTCCTCATACAATACCACAACTCCTCTCTAGGCACCCTGTCATATGCTTTTTCTATGTCCAGAAAGACATAATGCAACTCCTTGTGACCTTCTCTGTATTTCTCCAACAACACTCTCAGAACAAACACTGCATCCGTAGTGCTCTTTCCTGGCATGAAACCATACTGCTGATCACTAATCATCACCTCCCTTCTTAACCTAGCTTCCACTACTCTTTCCCATAACTTCAGGCTGTGACTGATCAATTTTATCCCTCTGTAGTTACTGCAGCTCTGCACATCACCCTTATTCTTAAAGATAGGTACCAAAACACTTTTTCTCCACTCCTCAGGCATCCTCTGACTTTCCAAAATTTCATTAAACAATCTGGTTAAAAATTCCACTGCCATTTCTCCTAAGCACCTCCATGCTTCCACTGGTATGTCATCTGGGCAAACAGCCTTTCCATTCTTCATCCTCTTTATAGCTGTCCTTACTTCCTCCTTGCTAATCTGTTTCACTTCATGATTCACTATCCCCACATCATCCAACCTTCTCTCTCTCTCTCTCTCTCATTCTCTTCATTCATCAGCCTTTCAAAGTACTCTTTCCATCTACTCAGCACACTCTCCTTGCTTGTGAGTACGTTCCCTCACTATCCTTATCACCTTACAAGAGTGCAGACCACACCTTCTTAATGTAAAATAACTGGCCCGAAGCCCAAGTGTTTAAACTAGAACTAATACACTCTTAGAATAACAGACAGTAAGCCTTCAATCAGCAACTCCCAACTTAGAAGGATGTAAGCTATCTGTCCTGCCACAACAGTGCAGACCACAAACCTTAATGTAAAACAACTGGTTTAAAGCCCAAGTGCTTAAACCAAAGGCTTAGAATAACAGTTGCAATTTAATCAGGCTACTAACAAGCAGTAATAAATGCAGCAGAATAAATGTAATTAAGTACTTTTAAGAACAGGCAGCAAAAGTGAAATAAAGTAATAAAGTAGGAAGAAGCACAAATACAGTAAAAGCAGATGAATAAAGTGCATTTTTTATATAACAATAGAAAATGAGCAAACTGATTTAAACAAATTAGCCAATTAACCAGTAATAGAATAGGCAGGGTATGCACAAAAGAAGTCAGTGAACGTACCTGCTAGACAATGAAGTTTGCCAGCCCTTGATTCTCAAAAAACAAATAACAGCACACTAACTTATATGTGAAACACTCCATGTAAACGTTGTATGGCAGTTAAACAGATATGTCTGTCATTTAGGCTATGCTTAAAAATGAATATGATTATTTTGTCAAACATACCCTGCTTATAACTCAAAAATGAAATTTTGCATTACATTTTTACTGTTACTCATATTAAATTAATAATTAATGCAGTTACCTGTCAGATGCATTATGGGTAGTCTTGTGTTAATATTAGTATGCCTGATTCTGCAAGCAAAAGCAGCATTTTAATGATGTTATGATGGCTTCTGGGGAATTTAATGTTCACATTTAGAACATGTACTTCTCTCCCTCTGCTGTCCCTCCAGCCTGTGCATCTGCTCAATGCACAGACCCCAGTTCCTGGTTCTGTCTTCTTCACCTGCAAAAAGGAAAATGTTAGGTTCTACTGGAATGGAAGGATTCTGTCAGCTGATTATATATTGTTTGGTAGAATTAGTGGTAAAGAATACTGAGCAGCACATGTTCTATACCCTTGACATGACATACAAGCTTAAGTTTTCCATATTTAATCATTGCTGTGTCACTGTAAGTACTTCATACATAGCAAGTTATGTCTACAAACAGAAAGAACATAGATTGGAACCTATAACTCTCATCTAAGTTTGCACTCCAATCCTGGCACATACCTGCCAAGCTAATCTAACTTGGCTGTGATTGCAATTATTTATGTAGCTTAAATAACAGAAATGCATGACCATGCAGGGAAGATTCACAGACAGGGGTCAGTAATGTCGTAGTAAAAGGCCATCTTTAAAAATGTGCTGTGCATTTGAAATATAACATCATGCAGTCCCGACCGAATGTCAGCACACGGGTCACAGCACTAAACAGAACCTGTAACACTGCAGAGTTTGCATTCTCAGTCAGTGCAGTTGAACCTGTGTATGCACTTGGCAGACATATATAGACAGAAAAATGTGCGTCACTTTTGGAACACACACATAGGTTCATAGATTAGTACTGAGCTATCTGCCCTTGCGAGACATTTTAAGCTTAGCCAATTATCCCTTGTGAGACTCAAACCATGCACCTTGTGTTTGTAAGGCAAGCACCTTAACCATTAGGCCAGCCTCCCAACCCTAACCATAAATAAATAAATATGGATACTACCTTCCTTTTGTGGTTTGGTCCAAGTTTTGGGGCCGAAAAGCATGATATGAGGTATAACCTGGTAGTGCTGGGGTGTTCTCTGGAGCCTTGAACCAGGTTTCTGTCACTGCACAGATATCAGTGTTCTCCATACTGAGCAGGGCTTCGAGTGTGTGCATCTTGAGGTTTAGACTTCTGGCGTTTAGCAGCATTACCCTTAGTTTCTTGTTCATTGTGTTGTTTATGGAGGTGGATTTGTCTTTTGAGCCTTGCCTAAAAAAGGCACTATGGGAGTGGCAAGAGCCTCCGCCAATATCCGAAAGCCCAGGGGTGACAGGTGCAAGCGGTCCCTAGCGAAGCAACGTGGCTTGTCGAGCATGTCATCCCAGGCTGACAGACACTGGATCCCCTTTGAATGACACCAAAATTTTAGCCAATTGTTAAAATTGATCATTTTTTCTTTATACTGTGGCATCATTCTAGGTGAGGGTAAGATGCTGCTCAAGGTCAGAGTCATACCGGCCTGGGCTACATGATCAGAGAGCTCCTGTATGTCTCTTTTCATGTACTCCAGGGAGGTACGTCTCAGGTCATTCACACCAGCATGGAAAATGACTGAGTCATATTTGTACTTGCTTTGGAGTGACCTGAGTGCTTGCGTTATGTGGCGGATCCTAGCGCGCGACAGGCAGCTCATCATGACCTTCTCTTTGTTCAGCCTGGTGAGCAGGACGTCAGTGTGTCTGACTATAGAATCACCTATTATGAGTGTATTAGGTGTGTTATTTAGCCTTAAGGGCTGTGACTGTTTGGCACACTGACTTTGTGAGCTATGTATTGGACGTGGTTTGTTTTGGGGTAGCATTTGCTTGGATGCCTGCTTTGGAGGTCTCTGCTGCTTAGGCAGGTTTTTATTTAGAGCCTCCAAGTATGTTTTTGTGTGTTTAGTGTAGGTCATTTCTATTTAATATATGTGATGACATGCAGAGCATAAATGACATTGGTCACACAACATACACACAATATACATCAATGGCGTTGATACAGCAACATATGTATCTATGCATATGTGTGCAGATTCAGTCAGATATGGGAAGGCACACATGGGAAATACAAAACTGGTGATTGTAAATGGGAGCAGGCACACAGAATGGTAGTGAGTGATCTTGTTATGCATGTGTATTACCATATTAAAATGCCATAGCCGACATGCAGTAAGTATGCATATGGAGGCATAGTTTTACATGTGTGAATGTCAAACTTCAGGCAAAAATGTAAGGAAAGCATCAGTCATATCTGTTCAGTAACAAAAATGCAAACATGAAAACATCACATCACATATTGCATTATTGTTGTTAATATTATCATGACATGTCAATGTCAGTCAGGTAATACATATCAACAAATTAATCTATTCACATATTTTAGAAAAAAATGTCAGAAAGTCCCATGGCATCAGACATTTCAACAACCACAGACACATTACTTTGCCACTGGTCAGCACAGTTGTCATAATTGCCACAAGGTCAGAATGACACAATAGGGCACACTTTGGATAAGCTGTTGGTGTTACACTAAGGCAGTGTAGGGTGCCCATAGTGATGGCTTACACTGCATTCCTGGCTGCCCCTACCACTTCTAGAAACACTTGGCCTATGTTGCTCTTCTGTGGAGCTGGATGTGGTGACACTTGCAGACATGCCTCGCAACTGTCCAGATTTTTGTACAGAATGTCCAGATTTTTACCTTATATTTTTAGTCTGTTCCTCATAAAATTTGTGGATTTCTGGCAAGTTTCAGTGGACTGAAGACGCTAAATAATGACATGCATTTGAGTTTTAGGCTTAATGTCCCTCAGAAAATGCATGCTAACAAAAATCCTGTTATTCTAGAAACTTTCTAAGTTTATAAGAACAATATTTAAAATCTGTTCCTATTTTTGAGCCTTTGTTTTTAATTATTTTAGGCTTTGATTAGATTTCATGTGCTAAGCAGTTGAGAGCTATGCTTGCAGGTGTAGTGTGAGAAGTAACATGCAACGTGATTATGTGGATGTGCCTACTGGGCTCACAGTGGAGTGGCCTTCAGCAGATGTCCACGCACACTGCAGTTGAGACATTGATATCCAATGGCTAAGTGTGAGACTAATGAGAAGGGCCCACCTCTGTCCACTGGAGGTAATCTGCTTAGTACAGTTAGGTCATGTAATACCCAGTTAGTACTATGGCACAACTTTAACACCACTGTAACAAGACTTTCAATGGAGCATGTGACAGACAGCACACTGTGATGCTGTGCAGCCAGTATTGCCAAGATCTCACCATGTCTGCACTCCAGACCTTCGTGCAACACATGCAGCTGTTGTGCTACATAATTGATAGCACAGCCAAGTGCACAGAGGTCAGCTCCATAGCATCACTGGGAACATTCATTTGCCTGTAGTTGTAGGCAGCACCATCTGACACACATCTGTGCATGGCAGTAATATTCCCACTTATCCTGTGAGGTCCAATACTTTTTAGTTGTGGGAAAGAGTCACCTTCATTACCTGACTCTGCATGGGACACTTTTTTATGGGCATCAGCATGTCTGACAGCTGCTGTCACCACGTCACCAGAATGTCCTTCCACACTTTCCTCAACATCTGAGGCTACAGCTTGATTCACATAGCTGTCCCCTTCTAAGCTGGAAAATACACCAAAATCTGTGGCTTGTGTGCCACAACCTATGCTATTACAGTGAGGCACATCACATCCCAAATCAGCATCAGTGGAGGGGCTACTGGAGGAGGCAGGCAGTCAACCGATTACAAGAAGAGACAGATGACATGGGTTACATACATGCACACACAACACATAATGCAGCTTAGCAGTGACATATGGGCCAACTATATGACTATATTGTTAATGGGGAATTGGACTTACCAGGATGTCATGCCTGTATGCGGTTCATTGACCCTATATAACACAGATATTTCATGTATACTACATATTCACACATCTGACAGCTGGGAATAAAAAAATAGTAAAACATTCCTGACATGTCTGATTCCAGCTCCACCACCGGAGGTGAGGTTTGAACTGAAACTGTCATGTGGAAACATATACATTAATACATCATCATTAAGCAAATAATGTCCATTATATTGGATTCCAACAGAGGTACAACACACACAAGATACTATAGACATATACAGTTTGGTCGAGGCTGATATGAAGACTGCTGTTGTCCCAGGCAGGTGAAGAACACAGTAGTCATGAACTGCACAGATGTGATCAACAATACCGGCATGCATTAAACTTATGCAATGTCTTACATTTTATGTCATCCCTGTTTGGGGATCACATCATCTGTTGTAATTTAGATCCTGTAGTATGACAAGGCGCACAAACCTCAACTTGTGGGAATGCTGCACAGTCATGACTGCAGGCTGAGGCAAAGGACAAGTAGAGAACAAACTAACATTATATGCAAACACTTAGTGGACAAATGTGAATGTGTTGTCCAGATGTACCCGTGTATGGAAAAAAGCATCATGAATATCATACATCACAGTTGTGATAAAATTTGCCATACCCTATCAATAAGGTGACCAGTCATACCTGATTTGTCTGTATGTGCATCTGCATGGCCCCATCTTGTGATGTAGCTATAGTTTACAATGACAAACAAATCAACAGATAAGTATATTCGACTGTCATGACATCTACACAGCCCCACTTGTGATGTATCTATAGTTTACAATGACATAAACAAATCAACATGTAAGTATATTCGACTGTCATGACAATAGTATATGGAGACACTTACATGACATGGGTTGTTGCTGTACAGATGCTGACAGACCTATGCAACTGAAAAATACAAGCATCACACATGTTTGAAGCCTTAGGTATATACTATGTTGTTAACACAATATGAAATAACACATTGTGAATCTACACTTTGTGTGTGTGTGTGTCATTCCCAAAGTAATTGTGCTGCTGAAAAAAATATGGCAATACAGTAATAGTTTGGACATACCAGTAATGGCTAAGGTAGTGGATATGCTGCAATTGTATGAAATGTATGACTTAAATGTATGTTCTGGAACACTGGCTTTAATGCCTTCACTGTGTATATGACGATCATGACTGGTGATATGATGTGATGCCAGGAACACTGTGGTCTCATTTGGGGGAATCAATAGTGGCCCACCTCTCATGGCATCCCTTGCTGTCTCATATTGATATATTCTGTTAGCTGCATGGAAGATCATGTCCAAGCAAGGTCAATGACAGGCCTCATGGGATCAATTGTGACCACCTACAGCACTGACCATGTTCTACAGGTCTGTCCAAACTCATTCCTCCACACAGATGCAAGTTATGCAAAATAATCCTTTATAAGGTATATTATGGTTAGGTATTAAAAAGAACATAATGGATATGAAAGCAACATCTAAATATGTAACACATGTAACAACCCATGACATTACCTGTATATGTGGGATTTGAACCTCTTGCAGAAGATATAACAACAGCTAAAGGACACCCACATGACTGTTGTGTCACATACTCATTATTTCACTATTGCTGATTCCACAGTTACTTGCACATCAAAACATAATGAGCATATGTAACTCAAGATTCGTGGATGTCTGTCATACATAACCACAGTGAACGACATACATCATACAAATGTTAGTCTTCATATGTTATGCAACACACATAATGGAAGTTATACAAAAATGTTGCTGAAAATATTCATATTAAAATGTACTGTTATATTTTCATGGCTACATATCAACAGTAACAGTCAAAGTCGTCTTTATGTTGTCTGTATTAGATTAAATGTATTAACAACTACTACAATATTACTAAACATCAGAGATTAACTTTAAACACTTCAGTAAACATACAACTTACAGAAACCATCAGAATTTGTCATTCTCTTTAAGTATACCTCACACAGTCTAGCTGAACCAGAATTCACTATGGATAAAATTTGATGCCCCCTTCATCCACTTTTTACAGTGTCTGTTTGCTTTTCACCATATACCCATCTACATGTGTATTAGCCAATCCTACAACCACCCATTATGTCACAGCCAGGTTGTATTGACCACAATAGGCCTGGACATGTATACATTGAATTATAAACATTAATGATAACATATATATGTGATGATAAAAGTGCATTCCCACAGCAATGCTATTACCTTTGAAGCAAGCTGTAATTCAGCTATACCTTACAGTGAGTGTAGTCATGTGTCCTTTTAAGTACATCTGCATCGTACTTAATTAGTGAACTTCATTAACGTACAGTGTTTTTGAATCTCATTTCTGCATATCTGCATAACTTCTAGAAATTCTGCGCATTAACCAATATCATGGTGAAACAGGAAGGTACTCTGTACACCTACCCAACTGGCATCAGTAAATGGAACTATCTGTGACACATGTCCAGCGCCATTCTATAGTGTGATACCATTTTATATGTACTAATTTTAAAATGTGATTTGGATGCATTTACTGGTCATACCACTAGTACCTGCACACTGAGTGGGATCTCAGTCAGCACTCATCAGAAGGTGTTTTTAGAAAACTTTTACCTTCAACTGACAAGATGTCGACTGAGAATAGGCTTCAGTGTATCTGGGCACCAAACATGAAAGAGGAGGAGACCATGCAGATGTTCACTTTCTATGCTAGATGCGAGCAGAAGATGAGATCATGCTTCAAGAACTTTGCTATGACAGAGATTTGGAAACAGATTGTGAGGGAGCACCACAAATGGACTGGGATTTACCCAACTGGCATGCAAGTCTGTCATCAATGACCTGCATCAGAAGGATACTGAACATCTTCACCGGAGGGTCACAAAGGTCTGACAGCAGACTGCAGATGCCTACAATAAGTTTCATAATCCACACCTTAACACTTAGATCATAACAAACGTATTTCATAGCTGTATATGTTTATGGAAATGTTTAAATTTAATTTTATGGGTGCCTGTACTGGTAAGAGTAATGCTAATGTGCATTAATGTACATGTATAATGTGAATGATATGCCATAAATATTCCTATTACAAGCAGGAAAAAACAGTTATGTCAATTAGTTCAACTGGTTAAGCAATGAGTCACAGTGTGTAATGATCTCCTATGTTTGTGTTCAAAATCTTTTGCAGGTCATATTAGTGTTTATGTAGATAATATTGAATATAAGCAATTTACACCCTTTCTATTTTGACAATAGAGTACAGCTTTTTCAGATATGTAGATCTGCCATGTTTCACTGATTGTCTGTATCACTTTGGTCTTGCATGACTACACATTTCTCTGTTATCCATAATGGTTTGAGACGTATCACACAGTATATTTCTTTAAGTGTGAATGCTGAATAATACAGATATACATTATTAGTCTCTACACGATAAAACAGTTAAACACTGAGATGTAGTACTGCTGTATGTCTGATTCTATTATCATGCCAAAGAAAAAATGCTATATGCTGGAAGGTATTATGCTGTCTCTTAGCTTGACGTGGTAAGCTCTGCGCCACTGTGAATGTTTCATAGATATGTCTAGGTTTGAATCCTGCTATGGCATATTTTGCTTTTATTTTGGTATTTAGTATATAAGAGCAGATATGTGAGGTAATTGTTGAGTTATGCAGTATTATGTGGTACAGTAATTCCTACAGCACTTAGGTCTCATATAGCTACTCATGTCTCTGTTATCTGCAAGATTCTAGAAACATTCCTTAGAAATCCTGTAAGACAGGAGTGATTTTTTTCTGTCTCCTAACTTAACCCATTAAGCAATAGTGCAACATGAATATCTCAGGGATAAATGGAGGTCTGAATGATTGATGTTATTTTAATATTTCAGGAATGATTAGTTAAGAACAGGTATGTCAGATACTTGCTTGTTCAGTTATGCAGTATGAAGGCGGTACATTAACACCTACAGCTTTACTTATTTTATTATTGTTATATATTACTTCTGAGATCACTATAAATATCTCTGTCATCTGCAAAGATTCTGGAAGCATCCCAGCCCTGTCACTATCACTGTAAATGTACTGCATTGCCAATCCCTATAAATTTTAGCTGCACATGTTTAATTGCACAAGATAATCCACTGTCTTTTTAACAATGACTGCCTCATAACTAAATGAAATGGTGATGTATGTTCCAACAGTGATGAATATGTCTTTCTAAATATATATGTCTGTCAAGTGCATGCATAAATTCAGTTGCAATGCCTTAGACTCTGAACTCTGTATTGTTGTTGTTAGTGTTGTGACCAGTGTGCTGACATATACTCAGGATTGCATGGTGTTGTATTGCAAAGGGATAGCACATGTTTAAAGTTGGCCTTTTATTTTACTGGTCCTGACATGACCAAAAATCCATGTTTTTGAATCGGCCCTGCATGGTGCTATAGTTCAATTTTTTTTACATACATAAACACATACACTCACAGCCAAGATAGATTACCTAAGCAAGTAGGTGCCAGGGCTGTAGTGCAAATTAAGATGATAGTTGTAAGTTCAAATTTCTGTTCTTTCAGTTTGTATGCATTTCCGCACGCCTGAAGTATTTACAGGGACATAGGAATTACTGACCATGCAAAATATGAACTTGTATGTCTTGTTAGGGTTATAGAACATATTATGCTCATTATTCCTCGTTGTTAATTTTTACACAGCAAACAATAGATATTTAACTGTCAGAATCCTTCCATGTCAGATTTTTCCTTTTGCAGGTGATGAGGACAGAGCCAGGAATTGAGCCTTGTGCATCAAGTTGATGCACAGGCTGGAAGACCTGCAGAGGGAGAGAGGTATGTGTTCTAAATGTAAACATTAATTTCCTCAGAAGCAATCATAACATTGCTAAAAAGCCACTGTTGCTTGAATAATCAGGCATACTAATATTAATGCAAGACTATCCCTAATGCATCTGCAGGGTAACTGCAATAATGATTGATTCCATATTAATAAGAGTATAGATTTAATGTGAAATTTTACTTTGAGTTATAACTAAGGTATGTTTAAGAAAATTATTTTTTTAAATCACAACCTAAAGGACAGACACATCTGTATAACTGCCATAGTGATTGTACCTGTACTGTTTTACATCTAATTGTTTGTGTTGTTACTTGTTTTTGAAAAGCAGATTATGGCAAACCTGTATGTCCAGTAGTGTTATTCACTGACTTTATGTTGTGTATAGCTTGATAAGGTTTACCAGTGAGCATTACAATGTTTGAATTTCTCAGGTACATATATAAAAGTAACCCAAAATTCAGGTAGTGACAGTGACACAGCACTTGATGAATACTGTGTGACATAAAATAAATTGGTAGATATCACATGCTGTCACTGTTTATGATTGTCAAGTTTTTCTTAGGTGTTGTACTGCATTCCAGTGCTCTGATGCTGTGATACCAGCCATTAACCATGTTGCATTGCTCATTATATTTACATACAGCTATTAAGTTTTCCACTGATTGTTCTTCTTCCTATATATTGTTAAGAAGCATCAGTTACAGTGGAACTTAAGTGTACTATTGACACTACAACATAATCGTGTCAGGCACATGTACAAATAATGGACCATGGAATGTATGTTTTTTGTTGGACTGTTTGTATGACAATGTTGTATGGCATAAGGCAAGGGTTTTATATCACAGGCCCCATTCAAAATGTTACACTGTTGGTATCACTGTTAGCTTGCAGTGTAGCAATCATTTTGGAATATAGGCACATATCAGTGGTGCATGCCATACTGTTGCATGTTTGTCACAATATATATAGGTGTTGTGCTTTTGTACATTTGTGTTTCATGCATACTGATGGCTGTTTCATACTTCAACAGGTAATAACATTTTCTCATTTTAACTGTGTATTGCATGACATGTAATGCACTTGAGTAAAGTAATGACACTCTCTCATGGACACAGTGGCCCACACATGCACTTCTATTGATATCATCAATACATATTGATAGTAGGACATTAAGAATGTTGCATGATCTTGTCTGCACACCTGCTATCCTCATTTATTTATATTATGCAAAGTATTGCACTTATCTTACCATTTAAATTGGTTTTGTATGTGTCTTCGTCTTTATCTGAAGTTAAATCTATTAATTTAAGGCATTTTTATAGTTTGCATTGCTTTTTAGTTCTGTGCTAGGCCTAGGTGGTTCTCCCTCCCAAATGCCCTATTGTTGTTTTGGCTTTATATTTGGAGGCGTTTGAGCTGCCTGTCCCTAATGTATAGCTGTTCCTAGAAGCTCCTCCCAGTGTCATCCCCTCTGCTTATCTTATTGGTTACTGACAGAAGAAAGTGGGAAGGCCTTCCCCTTAGACTGTTAGTGTACTTTGAAATTGCCTTGAAGTGTGCGTGTTCCTCGTTGCTGGCTTGTCTGTCATAGAATCATCTTGCAACTACTTGTAGCCAGTTGTTATACTTGTTTTTGGTATCATTACAGTTGTGGTTAACTAAACTGTGTTTTTATATTAATAAAAATGGGATTGCAATTCTAGCAGGAGCAGAAAGGTAGCCTGGTCTGTTTGAGTTGGGAAAACAAACAAGGAGACTTTAAATGAAAATTACTCATTGTAACTAGCTATTTGATTTGCTTCTGATACCTTTTCACTGTTGTTTATCTAAAGTGTATTTTAACATTAGAAAATTTGGGACTGCAGTTCTAGTGAGGCTAAAGACCTCCATCTAGCCTGTGACATAAATAGGACCTGCTAGAGAGACAGATACAGTTCTCAGAGGTTGCCACTCCTCTGGAACAAGCTCCCAATAAATATCAAGTAGACCATCTCCATGAGCCTGTTTAATCGCTACCTGGGCAACTTGATGGGAAACTGTAAATTTCTGATAGTGATAGCCCCTTCTTCTCCCCTGGACATGGGCAGACCTTGCTAGAAAAAATCTTGGGCATAGATGGTATCTCTCATCTAGTATTATATTGAGATTTAATGGCTAGGCTTGTAAAGGCCCTCAGATCAATAGTCTATTAACATCCTATGAACCTAGAAAGGTAGCCTGGTTTGTCTGCACTAGGAAATACACAAGGGAGCTTAAAGTGACAATTACTATTTGTAGCTAGTTGAAACCTTTTTACTTTTGGCTGAACAAAGTGTGCTTTTACATTAAAAAGTAGTAAAGTAGCCTGGTCAGAGTTGGACAACACACAAAGGGAGGCTTAAAGTGAAAATTACTTGTTCATAGGTTCATAGATTGGTACTAGGCTATCAGCCCTAGGGCCTATACAAACTTAGCCATAACAATTCCATGGCTATTTCTTCCCACAGTATTTACTTCCCTAGACCCCTGTCTAGCAGGGTGACTGATGTGATCCCTGGGGTGAATTTCCTATCTCCCATCCAGTCATCAAGGTTCCTTTTGAAGAGGTCCAAAGAGGCACTCTGCTTGAAATGTATGGGCAGTCTATTCCAGAGACTGGGGAGTCTCTGGGTCAGGAACCTATCCCTCCAGCATGTTTTGTTTATTGTGATGACAAGGATTAGATCCCTAGAGTGTGTGTCTCTGAGGGATTGGTATTTCTTTAAGTGCAGCATGTCCAACAGCTCTGGGTTTGACATGGCCTTGTATGTTAAGCAGAGACTGCCTCTGAGTATACGATATGCTACATAGTATAGGTGGAGTTTTTTTAGATGGTCAGCATAGGGCATTTGCTTTAGGCCTGTGATTCTTTTAGTGATGTATTTCTGTGGCCTTTCCAGTTGTTGCAAATGTCTTGAGAGGTACATACCAAACGGGGGGGTTGTATTCTATAATGGGTCTAATGAGGGATGAGTACAGTGGGACAATGACCTCCTTTTTTCTGGATGAAAAGCCCTTAGTGATGAGGTGTGCCACATAGAAGGATTTCCTGACTGTTGTGGAGATGTGATTATCAAAGGTGAGACCACTGTCCACCTGTGTCCCAAAGTCTCTTATCACACTTTCAGTGTTTAGTGTCTGCCACCTTTGTGGTAATTCACGGGTCCATGTTTTTTCCCAAAGGGGATAACTATACATTTCTTGGCATTGAGCTTGAGCCCATGGCTCTGGCACAAAGCATCTGTTTCTGTAAGACCCTTTTGTAAAATATCCACATCATTAGGGGATTCAGTAATGGCTCTCAGTTTGCAGTTGTCTATGAACTTTGCTAGCCAGAGTCCTTTAGTGTTGGCCTGCAGATGCCAAACAAAAGCGGTCTCAGGACTGAACCCTGAGGTACTCCACTTATCACTTGTCTAGAGCTGGATTTGGAGTCAGCTACTTTTACAGTGTGGGTTCTGTTAGTAAGCCAGTTGGCAGCCCATCGAGTGACATAGGGATTAATGCCCAGCTTAGTAAGTTTATCTATGATTCCAGAGTGGGGGATGGTGTCGAAGGCCTTGGCGAGGTCCAGATAGGCTGTGTGTACCACTTTACCCTTGTCCACGGCTCTGAAGACTGATTTGAAGAAGTCAATCAGGTTCAGGAGACAAGATCGGCCCTCCACAAACCCAAACTGCATGGGGTCCAGTGCTTGAAGGTTGCTAATGTCTTTGTTTATAAGTTTTATGATAATACATTCCATGGCCTTGCAGATCAGGCTCGTCAGACTGATGGAGCAGTAGTTCCTGGGATCCAAGGTGGATTCCCCCCTTGTGGAGTGGGATAACTGTAACTGTGCACCATTTATTGGGCATGAAACCTGAGGTGAGGCTATGATTAAACATGACACTTAGGTGAGGTGCCAGTTCATTTTGTAGTTCATGTAGTACACAGCCTGTTATGTCATCTAGTCTCATGGATGCTGTATTCTTAGCTTTGGATAGTGCATTTTTTACCTGTGTGGCCATTATCACTGGAATTTGGCAGTCTTTCAGTATTGAGATGGGCATTTTAGGGGTGAGAGGGGGTGAAGTTTGCACTGAATCGATCTGCAAGGATATTGGCAATATCCTTGGGATCAGTATATTTAATGTCATTCTGTTGTAGCTCAGAGCAGATCTGAGCATTGCCATTTAGATTATTGAAATAGCTATAGAATGCATTGTGGTTGTCTTTGGAATCTTTGGCAATTTTATTTTTGTAACTAGCTTTGGAGGATTTTATGAGGGATCTCATCCTCTTACTGAGGCTGGTAAGGGAGTTTTTTGCATCCTGGGATTTTCCTCTTTTCTGCAACAGTTTCTTCCTTTTGTTGCAAAGTTTGTTTATGGCAAGGGGCCACTAGATTGGCTTCCTTTTTTTGGAGGAGAGCATCTTGGTTCTATTGGGGATGGCACTATTCATAAACAAGTGGGTGTGCTGTACAGTGCATTACTGTATGATTCAGCAGTCAAACTTTCAGTTACCGTCTGTATGGATGTCATGAAGTTTGTCACCTCTGACTTGAATAGCATGAAGTTGGCTTTGGAGAAGTTTTTTATGGAGTTTTCCTTACTGGAGGGTGGGGGTGGGATGTGGATGTCAGGGGTGATTAGCTTTTGGTTAGACCTGACCAACCATGGGGTACTATAGGTATGGAGCATTGATTTCCCATGTTGATAATGACCAGGCATGGATATTGTAGCCCCTGGTGGGACTAAGGATTAGTTGTTCCAGGGCATTGGAATTTATGAATTCCAAAAACTGTTGGGCAAAGGTGTTGGTGCATGAGTAGTTTTCCCATTTAATGGCAGGGTAGTTGAAATCACCCAGTATTAGGGTGTTTGGTTGTATCTTAATATTTTCCAGTATGTTTGCATAGGTTTAGTGAGAATCTTGGGCATGGTAGGGGATCTGTAGCAAGCTACAGTTTGGATTGCAGTCTTACCTAGTGTTATTTGCACCTGGAGAATTTCAGACACATTGTGTTGGGCAACTAGCCTAGTGTTGTGAATATCCTTGGTGAATATGGACACTCCTCCACCTTTAGTGTTTCGGTCCTGGTTTGTTGGCTAAGAAAGTGTGGTAAGAGTTGTAGCCTGGAATTGTAGGTGTGCTCTCTGGAGCCTTGAACCAGGTCTCAGTTACTGCACAGATATCAATGTTCTCCATTTTTAGGAGTGCCTTGAGAGAGTGCATTTTGAGGTTTAGACTTCTAGCATTGAGTAGCATTACCTTCAGATTTTGCATGCTTGTACATGTTCAGGTGGTAGTTTTGTCCTTTGAACTTTGCCTAAAAAAGGCATTATAGGGGTGGCAAGAGCCTTAGCCAGCAACCTGAATCCCAGGGGTGACAGGTGCAGACCATCTCTGGCAAAGCATTATGGTCTGTCGATTATGTCGTCCCAGGCAGACAGATACTGGATCCCTTTCAAATGACACTAGAAGCTTAGCCAATTGTTGAAGTCAATCATTTTGTCCTTAGACTGTGGCATAATTCTGGGTGAAGGCAGGATGCTACTCATGGCTAGGGTCATACCTGCCTGGGCCACATGATCCGAGAGCTCATCCATGTCTCTTTTCATGTAGTCCAGGGAGGTACATCTCAAGTCATTCACTCCAACATGGACAATGACACAGTCATATTTGAACTTGTTGTGGAGTGACTTGAGTGCATGTGTTATGTGGTGGATCGTGGCACCCAACAGACAGCTGACTGTAATTTTCTCCTTGTTCAGCCTGGTGAGTGGGACATCAGTGTGCCTGACTATAGAGTCATCTATGACTAAAGTGTTGGGTACGTTGTCTTGCCTTAGGGGCTGTTGTTGGGTGGCACACTGGTGTTGTGAGCTATGTGACACTTTGGATGTGATTGGTGCTTGCGTTTCAGCTTCGGAGGTCCTTGCTGCTTGGGCAGGTTAATGTTAAGGGCCTCCACATATGTGGGTTTAGTGTTGCTATGTGTGGGTGTTGGTGGTGTGGGTTTAGAAGGGCTATGTGTTGCTTGAGGTGTTGTGAGGGTGTTAACTTTCTCCTCTTGACTGTCTAGCACAATCTTGGGTGGAGAGAGCTTTGCTTCCAGTTTGGCTATGTAAGTGCTTCTCTATCAGGTTGCAGTGTTGGGTGGTAGGAGGAGGGGGTTGTCTGTGTACATGAGGCAATTGCGGCATTGCCCCAGTATGTCCAGATTCACCAGGTGAATAGGAGAAATCACCAGAATCTGACCCTTGGACATCCCTGGTTTGGTGTTTTTTTTTTTTTTTTTGTAAAGTACAATAGCTATCTTCCCTTACCTTAGCAAGTTACTTTGTAATTATAGGCTGTTTAGTGCCTATGATTAATCTCTCCTTATTAACAAGGAGAGTTGAGTGCTTGTATCAGTTTATGACTTCTTAGTGCTTTCCAGCAAGTTTTAAAGCAAGTGTCAGTCACAGGGATGCTTAAAGGTAAGATGAAAAAATGCTTTAGCCAAAATACTGCAGTGTGCACTAGAGGAGTTAGATGTGAAATTAGGTAACTTAAGTTTTACCTGTTTAAAAAGTTAAGTTTTAGTGGAGAGTCACTATTTTTAAAACACCAAGATAGACTGAAAGGGGGTGGTCACTTTTGCATTCTGGTACTATGGAATACAGTAGGATGGCCAATAGATTTAAATCGTTGAAGGGGAGTGATTTCACAAAATGATAATTATGTGCTTACTCACACAAACCAGTAAAAACAGAGAGGAAATGGGATATATGTTCAAATTAACATAAGGAGAAGGGAACTAGAAAGACAGTGGTGTTTAGGAACACTACAGTAACCAGGTGGGAGGGTGGGAACAAATTTCTGACTGTCTCACAAGAGAGATCTGTGGTCTCTTTTCAAGTTTTAATATGCAGTTAAAAGCAGAATACAAGTAAAACACAAGGTAAATAAAACAAATCACAGTATTCAAAATAGAAAAAAGCAATAAAGTTATACAACAAATAAAAAGCAAACAAACCTTTCCCTCACAGCAAAGTGTAGTAGAATCTGGGGGAGCCTTTCTACTAAATCTCTGAAATGTTTATTTTGCCCCTTAAATAGAAGGTTTAGTTCCTAGCTCCACTCCCCCAGTTCACAGATGATTAACCTTAACTGACCTGTTTTATTGACGTGTACTAATTTCTGCCTGACTCACAAGAGAGAGAGCCATGGTCTCTTTTCATGTTTTAATATGCAGTTAAAAGCAGAATACAAGTAAGACACAAGGTAAATAAAACAAATCACAGTATTCAAAATAGAAAAAGGCAATAAAGTATTACAAAAAATAAAAAGCAAACTAACCTTTCCCTCACAGAAAAGTGTAGCAGAGTCTGGGTGAGCTTTTCTAGTAAAGCTCTGAAATGTTTTATTTTACGCCTTAAATAGAAGGTTTACTTCCTAGCTCCACCCCATCAGTTCACAGATGATTAAACTTAACTGACCTGCTCTACTGACCTGTACTAATTTCTGCCTGACTCACAAGAGACAAAGCTGTGGTCTATTTTCAAGTTTTAATATGCAGTTAAAAGCAGAGTACAAGTAAAACACAAGGTAAATAAAACAAATTACAGTAATCAAAATAGAAAAAGGCAATAAAGTAATGCAACAAATAAAAAGCAAACTAACCTTTCCCTCACAGCAAAGTGTAGCAGAATCTGGGTGAGCCTTTCTAGTAAAGCTCTGAAATGTTTATTTTGCCACTTAAATAGAAGGTTTAGTTCCTAGCTCTACCCCCTAATCCACAGATGATTAACCTTAACTGACCTGTTCTATTGACCTGTACTAATTTCTGCCTGACTCACAAGAGACAGAGCTGTGGTCTCTTTTCAAGTTTGAATATGCAGTTAAAAGCAGAATACAAGTAAAGCACAAGGTAAATAAAAACAAATTGCAGTATTCAAAATAGAAAAAAGGCAATAAAGTAATACAAAAAATAAAAAGCAAACTAATCTTTCCCTCACAGCAAAGTGCAGCAGAGTCTGGGTGAGCCTTTCTAGTAAAGCTCTGAAATGTTTATTTTGCCCCTTAAATAGAAGGTTTAATTCCTAGCTCCACCCCCTCCAGTTCACAGATGATTAACCTTAATTAACCTGTTTTATTGACCTGTACTAATTTCTGCCTGACTCACAAGAGACAGAGCTGTGGTCTCCTTTCAAGTTTTAATATGCAGTTAAAAGCAGACTACAAGTAAAACCTAAGGTAAATAAAACAAATCACAGTATTCAAAATAGAAAAAGACAATAAAGTAATGCAATAAATAAAAAGCAAACTAATTTTTCCCTCACAGCAAAGTGTAGCAGAGTCTGGGTGAGCCTTCCTAGTAAAGCTCTGAAATGTTTTATTTTACCCCTTAAATAGAATGTTTATTTCCTAGTTCCACCCCTTCAGTTCACAGATGATTAACCTTAACTAACCTGTTCTATTGATCTGTACTAATTTCTGCCTGACTCACAAGAGACAGAGCTGTGGTCTCTTTTCAAGTTTTAATATGCAGTTAAAGCAGAATACAAGTAAAACACAAGGTGAATAAAACAAATCACATTATTCAAAATAGAAAAAGGCAATAAAGTAATACAACAAATAAAAAGCAAACTAACCTAGTCCCTCACAGTAAGGTGTAGCAGAGTCTGGATGAGCCTTTCTAGTAACTTGTAGCTAGTTATCTCTTTTGCTTCCAATACCTTATCACTTTTTCTATCTAAAGTTTGTTTTTACATTATGGGGGCTGGTACTGCAATTCTACTGAGCTGGTCTGTCTGAGCTGTGAAACACACAAGGGAGCTTAAAGTGACAATTGCTTGCTGTAGCTAGTTGGTACCTTTTCATTTTTGGCCAACTAAAATGTCTTTTTTCATTTAGACTAGGACTGCTATTCTAGTGGCAGTAGTAAAGTGGCTTAGTCAGTCCAAGTTGGGAAACACACAGGGATGCTTAAAGTGAAACTGTTTCATTAGACAGAGATCTACTTGGGGACTTGGGTGTTTGTCTGCTCATGAGAGCTGCTTTTCCTGTGCTTTTACATTAAGAAGATTCAGGGTCATCCATCTTATTGCAGAAGGTATTTACCTCATGTTTCTGGGGTGGAAGGAACCATAGGGAATGTAAAGTGTAGTCATTTATTGGCCAGAGGGCACTGGAGTTCTTTTTCAGCTTTTTCTGTCTTCTATAAATTAAGACCATTTTTATGGAGCTGTTCACTACTTAGTAGTGGTTAGCAGTATCATGTATACTAACAAACCTATAAAGTCAGTTCTTAGGACTTTAACCCATAACACAGAAAGGCTTCATGGAGACCTAAGCTTTGGGCAGCT
Organism: Protopterus annectens; assembly: GCF_019279795.1. NCBI lineage: Eukaryota > Metazoa > Chordata > Ceratodontiformes > Protopteridae > Protopterus > Protopterus annectens. The sequence goes on from NC_056741.1 coordinate 122,123,961, forward strand.
AGATAGTGTTATACAGCACTGAGATCATAGTCATACAGCGCTATGATCATAGCACTAACATCTAGCCTTCATTCTCGATATCACTCGGGTGACCCCTGTAAAACTAAAAAGCTAAACCATAATAGCCAAACCCTAGTATAGGTCATGACAACATGGATTTGCAATTTTCTAATGTCTCTGTGGACAGCTTGGTAGATATGGGCATCCTGAGACAATGTAGCAATTGTCTCATGTGCTCAAAAAGCATTTTAATTTTTAAAGAAACTAACACAGTATGTGACAGTTGTACATACATAATGTTGTTGGAGGTAAAACTCTTGCTTACAAACAAGGTTGACAAAAACACAAACACTACATCCTTCACACTTACTGCTCACCACACACAGACCTTCTTAAGTTGACTCACTTAAAAGAAACCTCTCCAAACCTCAAAGACCTCCTAAGCCATTGCATTGCAACACCTTCCCTCAGTCATCAGTAAAGCACATACCAAAACCAACACCTAACAATACACATAAGCATACATCTAATGATAACCCAAAAACAAAGCCCATAAGGCAGGCAAACACTGTACTAGTACTCTTGTCATAGGGGATTCAGTTGTATGACACATAAATACTCCTCTCAAATGGATGGACAAGGAGAATATAACAGTTTCCTATCTGGAGCTAGGATCTGAAATATCATGCACGCACTCAGATCACCACACCACAAGTACAAATATGATTCTATCATAGCTCATGTGGGTGTAAATGACCTGAGGTGTACCTCATTGGGCTACATGAAAAGAGACATGGATGTCTGAATATGTGTCAGACAGGTACATGTTTTACATTGTGCAGCATTCTACCTTCACCAAGGATAATGCCACAGTATGAAAAGAAAGTTATTGATTTTTATAATCGGCTTAGTTTGCAGTGCTACTCCAGGGCAATCCAGTATCTATCAGCATGGGAGGGCATGATTAATAGATCACTTTGTTTTGCCAAGGATGGCCTGCACCTGTCCCCCCTAGACTTTTAGATATTGGCTAAGACTCTATCCATCCTCTTACAGTCTTTTTATGTTATGTCAAAGTAACCAAACTACAAACATAGCAAAAATAAATAAAAATATTCAAAGCAACCTAAGGTGTTACTGCTCAATGCTAGGAATCTAAACAAGAAACTCCATACCCTATACGTTCTTCTTACTCTGGATAATGTAGACATCTGCACTGTTACTGAGACATGGCTTAAAACCACAGAAAGTACTCTGGCAGTAGAAGGCTACAATGCCTCCTACATATTTAGACCAACAGCAGCACAGACAGGGGATGAAGGTGGAGGTGTCTTGATCCATGTTAGCCACAAATACAACCTTAGGTTGGTTAAACAAGATGATGCTCTGGAGTTCATCCCCACCCAAGTCTCAATAGACAAGGTTCCTACCAGGTACTGGCCAGCTACAGGTTGCCCTTTATAACCCACAAAACTCATAACTCTTAAGCAGACCTTCTAAAGGCACTCAATATCCAACCATATGCCCCATTCATGGGAGACTTTAACTACCCTTCTATTCACTTAGAATTGTACACTGCTTCTAACTCATAGATATAGTGTTTCCTGAACCTCATCAACACAAACACCCAGGAAAAGACAGTGCACTCTCCAACAAGAGGCTCAAACATATTAGACCTAGTACTCACCAATACTGGAGAGTGTTCCTTCCCCCCATGTCACATCCTCATTGGTGAAGTCAGACCACAAAGCTGTCTCCCTAAAAATAAAATTCAACCCAGAAAACCCTACTGAACTCATAACAGTCAGGAACTAAATTAAACTACATCCTCTTAAGTGACAGTTTGTCAAAATTCACAGCACCCCAAACCCATGAACACATCTTGTTATGCAAAATTGTTTACAGAAACCCTATACATAAATGTAAATGGCTGCACTGAGACTACCAGAAGTAATCCTAGATCTAACACCAAAAACAAACTACACTGGTGGAATCCATATCTTAACAGAATATATAATGAAAGAAGAAAAGTCATGGACAGAATCAGAAACAGCAACTCTTATAGAGACAAAAGTTCTCTGATTCAACTAAATATGAAATTAAGATATCTAATAAAGTTCAGCAAGGCCAGTTACAAGGTCAGAATAGCCTCCCAGGCTAAGGACAATCACAAGGCCTTCTTCAGCCGCATCTGGAATCTTAAAGGTAATAACCAACAGTGTGCAGAACTGGTGGTAAATGGCACAACCTTTGCAGACCAGGGTGACATACCAAATCTACTTGCTGATAGATTTAGCTGTATCTTCACCTCTCACTCCCCCTCACTACCCCTGTGAAATTCTTTCTAGTATGTTCCCCTGACTATCAACAGGGACCAGGTCCTGGAAGTGCTCGCTAAGGCCAAAACACTGTGTCAGTAGGCCCCAGCAATATCCCCAGTTGCCTCCTAAACAGCCTAAAACATGACCTAACTGGAATACTTGAGGCACTCTTTAGCTATAGCCTCAAAACAGGTTACATGCTAGGTGAATGGAGTGCTGCAATGGTCATCCTTCTTCATAAGGGTGGACAATCAACTGACTCTAGGAACTACGGACCTATCAGTCTGACAAACTGAATATACAAAGCCATGGAATGAATTATCCTGGAAATGATCAGCAATGATATTGGTAACCTACAGACAGTGGATTCATCCCAGTATGGGTTTGTTAAAAGACGTTATTGCCTACTCATACTGGTAGAATTATTTGAGAGAGTCACCATATTTTTAGTAGGAAATGGTGCATACCATCTACATTGAATAGTCCAAGATATTCAATACAATACCCCACTCAGGTATTGTTGACAAACTGTAAGAATTAAGCTTAAATCCCTACATAACTTGCTGGCCTGCCAGTTGCCTCACAGATAGTACCCAAGAAATCAGGATTGGTGATACCACCTCCACCAAGAGACTGGTCACCTGTAGAGTAACCCAGAGCTCTTTGTTTTGCCTGATCCTCTTTGGAATCTACTTCTCAGGAGTCAAGGCTAATGACAAAGGCCCCTGGCTCACCAAGTTTTCAGATGACAGTGAATTGGGAGCTATCATAGATTTCCATGATGACACCAACATTCTGCAAGAGGGTCTAGCATAAACAAATTTACTGGTATGAAAGCCACAGTTTGAAATTCAGTGCAAAGAAATGCATTATAGTGCCCTTTGTAAAATCATCCACCAAAGCTGATTACTTTTCCGATAAACCACCTCTAAGAGTTGATCCAATAGTTAGGAATCTGAGAACATATGTAGACAGTTATCTGGCATTCAACCAACACATAACTAAGGTAGTAAGAAAATCATTTTATGGTGCCCAAATCATAAGCAAGTGTACGGCATCCAGATCCAAGGAAGTAATGGTGCTATTCTCTTCAACCATCATGAGACCCATCATTGAGTATAAGGTCCCCTTTGGCATATACTTAGCCAGACACTTGAATACTCTGTACTGCGATGTATGCAGTGCAGCATAATATTATTTCCAATACATTGTGGCCCTGTATGTGGCAGGTCTGACTGTTGCTGTTAACATGATGGAACTGAGACACAATCGTTCTGCTTGTGTTGTTTCACAATGTACATGGGTGGGATGACAGCAACTCAGCTAATGTATTATTCATATATTTTCCTGTAACACAATGAGATGGGTCCGTTTCTTTTATTTACACATGTTATCCATGTGTAGGCATTGCCCCCGTTTCTCTCTAGGTTCTTGCTGTCTTATGTGCATTCAACAACATGACCGGTCACTGCCCCTGTGATTTGTGTAACATTACGGTGTCATGCTGTCAAACTCACACACAATAGCTTTGTGTGTGACATGTAGTAGCACATATTGTACCATACCCCACTCAGGCATCATACATAAGCTCACCAGCTTAAATATCAACCCCTATGTCACAAGATGGGTTGCAAACTGGCTTAGGGATAGAACCCACATGGTCAGAATTGCAGGTGCCATGTCAGACTCTAAACCAGTTACAAGTGGCGTCCCACAAAGTTCAGTCCTGGGACCTCTCTTGTTCGGTATATATTTCTCTGAGGTACAGGCTAACACAGGAGGACTATGGCTGATAAAGTTTGCAGATGACTGCAAACTGGGGGCCATAATAGACTCACCAGCTGACACAAGCATCCTCCAAAAAGGTCTCACAGAGATGGATAACTGGTGCCAGAGCCATGGCCTAAAGCTAAATGCCAAAAAGTGCATAGTCATCCCCTTTGGGAAAAACAAAGTGCACACAAATTACCACATAGGTGGTAATCCATTAAGTACAGAAGAAGTAATTAGGGATTTGGGGACCCAAGTAGACTGCAATCTCTCCTTTGACAATCACATTGCCAAAGTGGTCAGAAAGACATTCTATATAGCCCACCTTATCACGAAGAGGTTCACATCTAGATCAAGAGAGGTCATTGTGCCCCACTACTCATCACTCATCAGGCCCATAATTGAATACAATGCCCCATTTGGGATGTACCTTACCCGACACCTGCTACAACTAGAAAGACCCCAAAAGTACCTCACCAAGAGGATCAAGGGACTCAAATAGATGCCCTACGCAGTTAGGCTAAAGAAACTCCAGCTCTACTCAGTTGCTTACTGCCTACACAGAGGCGAACTGTGCCTGACGTATAAAGCCATGTCCAACCCAGAATTAATGGACATGCTCCACCTCAAGAAATCCAAATCCATGAGAACTACACACTCCAGTGACTTAAACCTCAGCACAGAAATAAATAGAACATGCTGGAGGGATAGATTCATATCCCAGAGGCTCCCCTCACTCTGGAACAAAATCCCAATCCATGTCAGACAGAGCCTCTCAATGACCCTCTTCAAGAAGAATCTTGACGTTTGGATGGGAGATCATAAATTTACCCCTGGGATCTCTTCTGTGTCACTGTTAGACAGAGGCATGGTAAACTAACCTTAAATGGGCTATCTTCTGTGACCTACTATAGAGAGGCACAGTCAACTAATCTAAGAAGGGTGGCGAAAGCCAAACACACTCTGGCTAGGCTTGTAAATGCCCTAGAGCAGATAGCCTAGTATCAACCTATGAACCTATGTTGTATCACATTTATGTAAATGTACTCTATGTGGTGTGATTATCCTTCACTTACTGCATAGACAGTGATTTTTAAATTACTGTCTATGCAGTACAGTTGATGTTTTATTTAGCATCACTCCTGAACATCTTTCTTGTCATTCTGTTATATTACAAAATGCACAGTCATCTCAGCATAGATGTCCATATTTAGGTATTTGGTGTAGATACGCAAAGATTTGGATACATATACATGTCTCTGAATATAGTATGATTGAGACATAAATGTCCTGGTATATTGGAACTGCACAGTCAGTTCTTCATGTCCTTTACTCAGTCGTACACATGGGCAATGCTGTATATAGCAATAAGGGTGTTTATTACACCTCCTCTGTTATGTTCACATAACATATATATGTGTATAGGATATTGAGTATTATACAATGACTGGTCATTAATACACGAAAACGAGCACACTGATTGGCCATCCCAACCAGCGTGCCTGTTGTAAATCCCACAATATACCAACGGAAAAAGATCCAGTCACCCGGACTTTTTTCCGTTCGTATATTGTATAACTTTTTTTTTTTTTTAACAAAAATGTAAAAAAAAATCTATAGTCCGGACTCCGGACAAACCAGAGAGGCAGCATGGAGGAAATACAAAGAAAATTAGGTATGTTACTTAAAATTAAAGACACATACCTGATTTTCTTTGCATTTCCTCCATTCTGTGTCTCTCTCCTAAAGTATCTAAAACTTTTTTGTAATAATAAAAAAAGGAAAACAAAAACAGAGCAACGGAGACTTTCTTTTCTCTGTTGCTTTTTTTTCAAAGTATTGATGTATGGGGTATGCGTGGGAACGCAAGTCCCATTCGCATGAGCAATACATCAAAACATGGAAACAGGATGCCACCAGCTGAGGAAGGACAGTACAGCACCATTATACAAAAACATTATTTAAAAAAAGTACGTATTTTTTTCTTAAATAATGTTATTGTATAATAGCAATAACCGACTCTGTGGTTGTGATATATTGAAATTTACCCAGGGTTGGCTTTATTTAATCTCTCGGGCTTCACCCTCATGATTAAACCACGCTAACCATGGGTAAATCTTCAATATACCACATCACGTCACCAATTATTCCTTAATTATGTTGTGTACCTATGCATTTTGCTGTTCAATTGCTGCACCTTATTGTGTTTGGATAATTTAAACACAGACATGTTTACAGCACCAGTTATGCTGTCTACCCATTTGAAATCAATTATCAGTTTGCTTCAGTGTAGCTTGGAGTTGACTTCCACACCACTCTACGTGGTAAACATTTGCACATGTAATGTGTCTGTTTAAATACAGGTGTCCCGCTTTATTGTGTGCCTAATTTCATTTGCTCGCATTTCCTGACTGATGTGGACCTCTATTGTCCACTGCCATTCCCCCTTTTACCTTTGTCATGTATGTTGCACATATACATTTCATACATTTAACTTCCTCTACATTATCATCTTTGTCATGTAGTTTCATTGTGACAATATCTTGAGCAAAAGTTTTGCCATTAAACTCATGTAAAGCATATGCTGGCGAGATAAGTTTTCCTGTTGTAGTTTTGTTTCGACTACTAAACAGAATGTTTTTTTTTTACTTCATTACTAGTAACAAGCTGGCATTCGTTATCTACTGTTATTTATCCCTTAATTACTGCTTATTATTCCATGTCATTGGTCTGGGTATATGTACTGGCTTCACTTTTTGATCAGATTATGTTCATCTAATACTGGTCACACATATACAACAATACATCTGTGTTGCCTCTGACATGCCATATCTTTCATATATGCTGTCCATTTTACATATGTTCAGGTTGCATACATGTGTTTCTGTATGACAGGGTCACATTCTTGGTTTGCTACAGTACTGCTGTTTGGCATTGTGTTTGTTTGCCTTTTACATGTAGGGTTAGAGTTTCTAGTCCAGCCTCTGCTTGCCTTCTCCTGCATTTCCCTGGCTGGATTTGCTCATCCGTTCAGTAGCTTGGACTGCTGACAGACTTGATTGGATTCAATAACCACTGTGTACTGCAATCCCCATTTATTTCACTACAACCCACATCAACTGGCAGTCATAGAGCTTCAGACATGACTGTCACATAGTTTGCAACATCTCAGCACTACATAATGCATATGTACATATTTATTTTTGCATTGTGCCATGGATGGTAATTAGAAGTTATGTACTCACCATAACGTTCCATCTGAGTAGGTGACTTCATTTGGATGCAACCTGTGGGTATCGGATCCGACCTCGGATCCGAGCCGGCATTTCAAAAGCTTAGGATCCGAGCTCCTAGCTCCTCCCTCTACCCATAATCCCCTGCCAAGCCCTAACTGACCTCAGATTGAGTTTGCCTATATAATACTAGAATAAAAAGTATCTACATAGATGAATAAACTCTTATTGTATAAAGGTCAGGGGGATGGAGGGGGGGATGGTTGCATCCAAATGAAGTCACCTACTCATATGGAACATTATGGTGAGTACATAACTTCTAAATCTGAAGTAGGCAGACTTCATTTGTCTGCAACCTGTGGGACAGAGTCCCCAGCTACCTAAATCTTGGGCGGCCGTCATGGAAGGATGTTCCGAGCCGCTGAGCCAAAGGATGCTCTTCCCCTGGAAACAACATCCACCTTATAATGAGAAATGAAGGTATGAGACGAGGCCCAAGTGGCTGCCACGCAGATATCATCCAATGGCACTCGGGACTTAAACGCGGCTGAAGTGGAAACTGCCCTAGTAGAGTGAGCAGTAACCCTCTGAGGAGCAGGCCTACCTGAGGTGTCATAAGCCTGCAGAATACAATTAGCAATCCATCTCGACAGTGTGACTTTGGAAACTGCTTTGCCCATAGCAAATTTAGCAAAGGAGATGAACAGTTGATCTGATTGTCTATGACCAGCCGTTCTGTAAATGTAAAAGCGCAATTGTCTATGAACATCTAAAGAATGCAGCTTATATTCTCCTTTGTTTTTATAGTTGGGGAAAAACACAGGTAAGTTGATTGATTGATTAATATTAGATTCGAAGAAACTTTTGGAAGAAAAGATGGATTGGTCCTGAGGCACACCCTATCGGAAAAAAAGGAGAGGTAAGGTGGTTTGACGCATAGAGCCTGAAGTTCCGACACTCTTCTGGCTGATGTGATGGCTACCAAGAAAGCAGTCTTCCATGAAAGGTACTTTAGATCTGCAGAAGCTGCAGGCTCAAAGGGGGAAGCAGTAAGGGCCTGTAGAAGTAAGGATAGGTCCCAAGGTGGTATAGCTTCTTTGACCGGTGGCCTCAACAGAAAAACTCCTTTAAGAAAGGTCTTGCAAAGTTTTGCAGTCATGAGGGGAGCTGACTCATGACCCATATGATAATGGGAAATCGCTGCCATTTGTACCTTTACCGTGGAAGAACTAGCCCCTTGATGAAAGAGGTCTGTTAAGAAGTCCAGTACCGCAGACATAGGTGCCGAAAAAGGATCAACATTTTTCTGGACCGCCCAAATAGAAAACCTTTCCATTTGCTCCGATAAACCTTCCTAGTGGAAGGTTTATGAGCCGCCACTAAAATGGCCTTGACAGGTGACGAGATACCGGGAGTCCTAATCAAGGATGGAACTTGAGCAGCCAGGCTGCCAATTTCAGGGTGTGTAGATTCAGGACCGAGTCCTAGAGGATGGGAGATGAGATCCGGATCGGATCCAGAATCCAGGGCGGATTCACTTTGTGAGACCATACATAAGGGAACCAGGTCTGACGAGGCCAGAACGGGGCAATGAGAATCATTCTGCTCCCAAACTGTTGGCTTTCTGCAAGAGCCTCTGCATCAGAGGTAGTGGAGGATAGGCATAAAGGAGACCGGAGGCCAAGCATGCACCAGAGCATCTCGGGATTCCCCAGGTGGGGCAAGTAGAGCGAAGAAACTGTCGCATTTGGCGTTTGAGTGAGAAGCAAAAAGATCGCAACAGGGTTGTCCCCAGACGGCAAAAATCTTCTTCGCTACCAGAGGATTGAGAGACCATTCGTGCGGGGAAAGAATGGTGCGACTGAGCTTGTCCGCAAAGATGTTGGATTTTCCCGGAATGTGCGTTGCTACCAGAAATCGTTTGGTGGAAATTGCCCATTCCCAGACTCTCATGGCCTCTCAACAAAGGGGATAGGACCTGGTTCCCCCCTGCTTGTTGATGTACCAGACTACCGACATGTTGTCTGTCTGGATCGCAATAGTCCCTGTAGGAAGAAGGCTGTGAAGTGCTTGCAACGCTAGGAGCACCGCCCTCATCTCCAGGACATTTATATGCAATGAGGTCTCTGAACTGTTCCACGTGCCTTGGACAATCTTGCCCGCAGAATGCCCCCCCCCCACCTGAGGCGAGAAGCGTCCGTAGTCACCGTGGCTCGGGGGAATGTTGCACAAAAGGGTCTCCCTGTTAGAGGTTCTGGAGACTGGAGCCACCAAAACAGGGAGTCCTTGCATGCCTTGCTGACCGCTATCGGGCTGTTGAGAGAGGAGTATAGTGGGGACCACTGGACCTGTAGGGTCCATTGAAGAACCCGCATGTGTAAGTGAGCATGAAGAAGAAGTGGAATAGCTGCTGCCATTGAACCCAGGGCCCTCAGGACCGAAGCTGCCGTTGGAAATGGTTGCAGGACTGCTGTGATATGACACCTCAGGCTGGACAGCCTGTCTGGGGTGAGGAAGGCCCGCATTGATCTTGTGTCCAACCTTCCTCCTATGAAATCTATAAGTTGTGTGGGGTGCAGTAAAGATTTTTCCCAGTTTATGGTGATGCCCAGCCTTGGGGCCATAAGAAGGAAATAGTCCCTGGCTGAGCACAGTAGATGCCTTGATGATGCCGTCAGGAGCCAGTCGTCCAGGTACGGAAAGATCTGTAATCCCTGGAGTCTCAGGTGGGCCGCTACTACTGCTAGTACCATGGTGAACACCCTGGGGGCAGAGGTGAGACCGAAGGGGAGGACCCTGAACTGGTAGTGACTGGCTCCCAGCCGGAAGCGAAGGAACCTCCTGGACTGTCTGTCCATCCGAATGTGGTAGTATGCGTCCTTGAGGTCGATAGAGCACATCCAATCATTCTCCGCAAAGGGGAGTATAGATTGTAGGGTGACCATCCGAACTTTTGCTTGGTTACTGACAGGTTCAGCAGGGAAAGATCTAAGATCGGTCTTAAGTTCCCCGTTTTCTTTGGCACCAAGAAGAACCTGGAGTAAAACCCTGATCCGGTTTGATCTCGGGGGACGTGCTGGATGGCACTTTTTTTTCAGCAGCTGCTCGATTTCGACAGCTGCTGCCTCCTTGGTCGGGTGGTACATCGGGAGGCTGCAGGATCTGGGATTTTGCTCAGGGAATGGCATAACCTCTGGATATCACACGAAGCACCCAACGGTCTGATGTGATTGACTCCCAAGAAGTCAGGTGCCTCGAAAAACGCCCCCCGACTGCCTCCAGAGATGGACAGCTGGGCAACCCTTCAGGGCTGTTGCGTGGGTCTGTCAGAGAAAGGTTCTCTGGACCCAAAGTTCCTAGGAGCCCCTCTGCCTCTAGGACGGCGACCTCCCTGTCCTCCTCTGCCACGGAAGGACTGGTTATCCGGAGCAGGTTGGGACTGCTGCGACTTCCAGAACCACATCTTCTTCTGTCCCTTTTGGTTCTTCGAGAAGGACGTCTGGGGAGCTGAAAAGCGGACTCCGACGGCAGACAGCGTCTTCCTGTCCTTCTCGCTCTGGACTAACGTTTCGCGAACAGTTTTGCCAAACAAGGCAGAACCATCAAAGGGGGCATTCGCGAAGGTCGCTTTGAAGGGCTCTGTGAAATCACAGTGGCAGAGCCAGGCCTGACGTCTCATGACTAGGCCCGCTCCGCTAGCACTAGCGGCTCCCTCGGTAGCATGAGAAAGTAGCCGCATAGAAGTATTGGAAACTGCTCTAAGAGTGGCCATACGGGTGGAGTACACTTGTTTGTCCTCACCCGACACGGACTCTTGGGATGCAGCGACTTTAATCAGGTCCCGCTGCATCCTGATGACATATGCCATGTAGTTCTGCGCTCTCAAAGAGAAGGTTGCTGAACTAAAAACTCGCTTCCCAATGTGATCCATCGAGCGGGACTCTTTGCCCGGAGGATGCATAGAGGGACTCTCCTGTGCTAACTCCCTCTTCGTGGCTGCAGCCATCATCATGGCATCTACCGGGGGGCCCTTGCTCCAGTGAGTGCGGTCCGCCGGGGGGCTCAGGATACGGTCCGGACACTTGGGTACAGGCTCAACGGTGTCCGGATCCTTCCATGCTCTGATGGATATAAGGTCCACCAGAGGATCAGCAGGAGGGGACACCCAAGAGGTAGATGGACCCGCCTCGAATGCCTCCAAGAACACAGACTCATCTGAGGAGGCCTTGGGGGCAGACCACCCCCCCATGATCCTTAACATCTCCATAATGTCTCCAAAGGAGACGTCTTCCGGGGGTGATCTTGGGAGCCCTCCTTCATCCAAGTCTGTGTTTGTAATGGACTCTGGGAGTCCATGTGCCTCCTTTTAGACTTACGCCTTCGAGGCACTTCCTCGGGGGACTGTCCGAGGAGTCCTCTTCAGCAGCTAGATGTTCCATGGGAACCACTTGGGACATCGAGGCGGGCTGTCCCTGGGACCGGCTGATGGGAGCCTGGCCCAACTGCAAGGGAGTGCGGGTGGAGCTGCAGCAGGACCGGGGTCTGGTAGTCCTCAACAGCTTCTCTTTCCACTACGCCGAAGGCCGAGGGGAGCCAGCTTCTAAGCCCGAGCCGACTCCCACTCGATCCGACGACGGACCGGGAGTCGGAGCTGAAACCGTCGGATCCGAGAGACTGGTGTGCTCCGACTTAGATGGAGCCGAAGACACACCAGCTCCCTCAGATCCGAGGCTCGGCCCTTGGCTCCGAGAGGTCGGGTCCGGGCACCCGGCACTCAGGATGGGTCGATCCGAGGTGCACCGACCTATCGGATCTGACCCACCCCCGGATCCAACTCTGCTCGGCGCCGACAGCTCCGAACCCAGGGTGCGGGTCGGAGAAGGAGCCAAGGGGGAGAAAAAAGGGGTCAAAGCCCCTCCTGGATGGGGGGGGCTAAGAGCACTCCCATTTGCATCTGGGCCTGGATGAAACGCCTCATCATCCGGTCCATGTCTGCTTCGCTCATTGAAAAGGTGGATCTAGATGAGGCCACCAAGCGACCTAGAGAGCCTGGGACCTCACTGAAGGGCTAGCCTCCTCCTCCTCAGGCCCAGAAGAGAACCGAGGGAGTGGAGCCGAGGAGGAGGAGATCTGAAGACACAGGGGAGGCCCGCTACGGAGGAGCCAAACTTGAGGTATCGGCCTCCGCTTGTGGTGCCTCTCCTGTGTCTCTCCTTCTTCCTTTCTCCCTTGTAGTCTCCCTCTCCTCCGCTTTTTGGTGGGAGGTTGAGTCCTGCTGGGGAAGGGAGACCGCAGCACCCACGGAAGGCTGCTGGCTAGTAGGGGCAGAGGCCGAGCCGCATCTGGAGGAAGAAGTCCCGCCAGAACAAGCTTCGACCTCCGCTTCCTTAAAGCTCGGGGTTGAACCCTGCACATATGGTATAACCAGATGACAGGTGTTCAACCTCTACATTTATGCATTGAGTGTGGCCATCTGCTGGGGACAGCTTATGGCCACACCTGCACATTTAGAAAACACTGCCTTATGGGCTTCTGACATCCTAAGCCCTAACAGGCCTAAAACACATAGTACAAACAAACACACAAACTACGCAAAACCCATGAAAAAAATTAACAAGATAGAGAGAGGAAAGCCTAACACATACACTCTACTTAACTAAATATTAAAAGTTTAAAGTTTTTAAAATTTTTCAGTCAAAACTCTTATCTTTAACCAGGAGCTCGAGGAGTCCGTTGCAACTTGAAACGCGGCAAACGAAATCTGAGGTCAGTTAGGGCTTGGCAGGGGATTATGGGTAAAGGGAGGAGCTAGGAGCTCGGGTCCTAAGCTTTTGAAATGCCGGCTCGTATCCGAGGTCGGATCCGATACCCACAGGTTGCAGACAAATGAAGTCTGCCTACTTCAGATGCATCCTTACCTTGTTTGTCCATTTCCTTCACCCATGTTGTACAGTGTGCTGTCTGTGGTGTGTACTTTAGGACCTCAAAAGTTTAATAGCCTGAATGCATATGGAGCGAACCATATGCATCGAACTATTAAACAATAGAAGTCCAAAAAAATATATATATATTTTAAACTAGTGTAGGCAGGGAGCAAGCCCCCCTGCACCCCCCCACACTCCTGCTACTTAAATATACCAACTCTGAGATCACACTACCTTGAAGTAAATGGAAATCTCCACCTATGGAGATTTACATTTACATTTTCAATGTTTTATGCTGTATTTCGTGTCGAGAATATCGTATTCGATATTCTCGGACTTCGAGCACATAAAGTAGACCCCTGTCTGTGGACTTTACCTTTCCTTTATATTTTTCATGTCATGTTTTGTGATATTCGTTATGTTTAGACCTGCTGTTTTCTCTCTTCCTTCTCGGACTTCGAGCACATAAAGTAGACCCCTGTCTGTGTACTTTACCTTTCCTTTATATTTTTCCTGTCATGTATTGTGATATTCATTATGTTTATACCTGCTGTTTTCTCTCTTCCTTCTCGGACTTCGAGCACATAAAGTAGACCCCTGTCTGTGGACTTTACCTTTCCTGTATATTTTTCATGTCATGTTTTGTGATATTCATTATGTTTAGACCTGCTGTTTTCTCTCTCTAAAGCTATCTAAAACTTTTTTACTTTTAAAAAAGAAAACAAAAAGCGAACACCGGAGGAGACTTTTCTTTTCTCCGTTTAGCCTCCTTTTCAAAAATATATTGATGTACTGGGTAGTATGTGTGGGAACACGTCCATTCGCATGTGCAATACATCAAAACAAGGAAACAGGATGCCACCAGATGAGGAAGGACAGTACAGTGCCATTATACAAAAACATTATTTAAAAATGCGTATTTATTTCTTAAATAATGTTATTTGTATAATAACAATAACCACGACTCTGTGGTTGTGATATATTGAAATTTACCCAGGGTTGGCTTTTATTTAATCTCTCGAGGCTTCACCCTCTTGATTAAACCACGCTAACCATGGAGTGGAAATCTATACTCTACACACCAAATCTGGTATTCATGAGTAATTTGTGTACCTATGCATTTTTGCTGTTCAATTGCTGCACCTTATTGTGTTTGGATAATTTAAACACAGACGTGTTTCAGCACCAGTTATGCTGTCTACCCATTTTGAAAATCAATTATCAGTTTGCTTCAGTGTAGCTTAGGTTGACTTCCACACCACTCTCATTAGTAAACATTTGCACATGCGAAATGTATCTGTTTAAATACAATTGTCCAGCTTTATTGTGTGCCTAATTTCATTTGCTCGCATTTCCTGACTGATGTAGACCTCTGTTGTCCACTGCCATTGCCCCTTTTACCTTTGTCGTAAACATGTTGCACATACTTATACATTTCACACATTTAACTTCCTCTACATTATCATCTTTGTCATGTAGTTTCACTGTGACAATAACTTGTGCAAAAGTTTTGCCATTATACACGTTTAAAGCATATGCTGGCAAGATAAGTTTTCCTGTTGTAGTTTTGTTTTGACTACTAAACAGAATGTTTTACTTCATTATAGTAACAAACATTCGTTATCTACTGTTATTTATCCCATGAGTACCAATTATTATTCCATGTCACCGGTGTGTGTATATGCACTTTACTTTTTGATCAGATTTCATCTAATACTGGTCACACATATACAACCAACCACATCTATTATTTGCCTCTGACATGCCATATCTTTCCATATACTTTCCATTTTACATATGTTCAGGTTGCATACATGTGTTTCTGTATGACAGGGTCACATTCTTGGTTTGGTACAGTACTGCTGTTTGGCATTGTGTTTGTTGCCTTTTTACATATAGGGGTTAGAGTTTCTAGTCCAGTCTCTGCTTGCCTTCTCCTTCATTTCCCTGGCTGGATTTGCTCATCCATTCAGTAGCTTGGACTGCTAACAGACTTGATTGGATTCAGCCAACCGCTGTGTACTGCAATCCCATTTATTTCATTACAACCCCACATCAACTGGCAGTCATAAAGCTTCCGAACATGACTGTCATAGTTTGCACAACATCTCCATAATGCATATGTACATATTTATTTTTGCATTGTGCCATGGATGGTAATTAGAAGTTAATATTGCTCACCATAGCGTTCCATCTGGTGATGACTTCATTTGGATGCAACCTGTGGGTATGGATCGACCTCGGATCCGAGCGGCATTCAAAAGCTTAGGTCAAGGCTCTAAGCTCCTCCCTCTACCCATAATCCCTGCCAAGCCCTATGACCTCAGATTAGGTTTGCCTATATAATACTAGAATAAAAAGTATCTACATAGATGAATAAACTCTTATTGGCGCATAAGGTCAGGGGATGGGGATATGGGCCAAATAAAGTCACCTACTCATATGGAACATTATGGTGAGTACATAACTTCTAAATCTAGTAGGCAGACTTCTCTGCAACTATGGGACTTAGAGTCCCCAGCCTAAATCTTGGGGCCCGTCATGGAAGGATGTTCGGGCCCGCTGAGCCAAGGATGCTCTTCCCTGGAAACAACATCCACCTTATAATGAGAAATGAGGTATGAGGCCGGCCCAAGTATGGCTCTACCTTGAATATCATCAATAGCACTTTCGGGACTTAAGCAGCGGCTGGTAGAGCTTTGCCCCTAGTAAGTGAGCAGTAACCACTCTGAGGAGCAAGCCTACCTGAGGTGTCATAAGCCTGCAGAATACAGTGTAATCCATCACAAACAGTGTGACTTTGGAAACTGCTTTGCCCATAGCAAATTTAGCAAAGGATGAACAGTTGATCTGATTGTCTACTTGGCCAAGCGTTCTGTAAATGTAAAAGCGCCAATTGTCTATGAACATCTAAAGAATGCAGCTTATATTCTCCTTTGTTTTATAGTTGGGGAAAAACACAGGTAAGTTGATTGATTGATTAATAATAATATTAGATTCGAAGAAACTTTTGGAAAGAAAAGATGGATTGGTCCTGGAGGCACACCCTATCGGAAAAAGGAGAAGTGGGTGGTTTGGCCTTAGAGCCTGAAGTTCCGACTTACTCTTCTGACGATGGCGTGGCTACCGAAGGAAAGCAGTCTTCGCAAGAAGTACTTTAGATCTGCAGAAGCTGCAGGCTCAAAGGGAAGCAGTAAGGGGCCTGTAGAAGTAAGGATAGGTCCCAAGGTGGGTATAGCTTCTTTGACCCGATTGGCCTCAGCAAACTCCTTTAAAGGTCTTTTAAGTTTTGCAGTCATAGAGAGCGACTCGCGACCCATATAATGGGGAAATGGCTGCCATTTTGTACCTTTAAATTGAAGGCAACCCCTTGTTGAAAAGAGGTCTGTTAGAAGTCAGTACGCCAGCAGACATAGGTGCGAAAAAGGATCAACATTTTCTGGACACTTTGACGAAAACACTTTTCCATTTGCTCCGATGACTACTGTGGAAGGTTTATGAGCATATAAAATGGCCTTGACGGGTGGCCGAGATGCCGGAGTTTCATCAGGACTTGAGCAACCAGGCTGGTTCAGAATTGAATTCAGGACCGGAGTCCTAGAGGATGGGAGATGAGATCGGGATGGGATCCGAGAATCAGGGCGGATTCACTTTGTGAGACCATACATAAGGGAACCAGGGTGAGAGGCAGAGCGGGGCAATGAGAATCATTCTGCTCCCCAAACTGTTGGCTTTCTGCAGAGCCTCTGCATCAGGAGGTAGTGGAGATGGAAGCGCGCCAAGGGGGCCGGGAGGTAAGCATGCACCAGAGCATATCTCGAGGATTACGGTGCGTGACGAAGAAACTGTGGCATTTGGCGTTTAGTGAGAAGCAAAAGATCGCAAGCAGGGTTGTCCCAGGCGGCAAAATCTTCTTCGCTACAGAGATTTGAGACCATTACGTCTTGGGGAAAGAATGGTGCGACTGAGCTTGATCGCAAAGGTATTTGGATTTTCCGGAATGTCGCGTTACTTTTGAAATCGTTTGGGGTAGAAGTGCCCACATTCCCAAAGACTCTCATGGCCTCTCAACAAAGGGGATAGGACCTGGTTCCCCTGCTTGTTGATATTGTACCGAGATACCGGCATGGTATACTGTCTGGATGCGCCAATGTAATAGTCCCTGTAGGAAGAAGGCTGTGAGAGATTAACTTTGGCAACGGGCTAGGAGCACCGCCTCATCTCCAGGACATTTATATGCAATACAAGAGGTCTCTGAACTGTTCCATCGATGCCTTGGACAAGAGGCTTTGGCTCAAGAGAAGAAATCCATGCCCCCACCTGGAGGCGAGAAGCCGGCCCAGTCTACCGTGTGGCTTTCGAGGGAATGTTGTGCACAAAAGGGTCTCCCTGTTAGAGGTTCTGGAGACTGGAGCCACCACCAAAACCGAGGGAGTCCTTGGCATGCCTTGCTGACCCTTCTCGGGCTGTTGAGAGGAAGGAGTATAGTGGGGACCACTGGACCTGTAGGGTCCATTGCTGAAGAACCGCGTATGTGTAAGTGAGCATATGAAGAAGAAGTGGAATAGCTGCTGCCATTGAACCCAGGGCCCTCAGGACCGAAGCTGCCGTTGGAAATGGTTGCAGGACTGCTGTGATATGACACCTCAAGGCTGGACAGCCTGTCTGGGGTGAGGAAGGCCAGCATTGATCTTGTGTCCAACCTTCCTCCTATGAAATCTATAAGTTGTGTGGGGTGCAGTAAAGATTTTTCCCAGTTTATGAGCAGGATGCCCAGCCTTGGGGGCCATAAGAAGGAAATAGTCCCTGGCTGAGCACAGTAGATGCCTTGATGATGCCGTCAGGAGCCAGTGGAATCCAGGTGCGAGGAAAGATCTGTAATCCCTGGAGTCTCAGGTGGGCGCTACTACTAGTACCACTAATTGCTTACCGAACACTGGGGCAGAGGTGAAACCGAAGGGAGGACCCTGAACTGGTACAGTGACTGGCTCCCAGCCGGAAGCGAAGGAACGCCTCCTGGACTGTCTGTCCATCGAATGTGGCGACCGTAGTATGCGTCCTTGAGGAGAGTCGATGAAACAGAGCAGGTTATCCAATCATTCTCCGCAGGGAGAAGTAGATTGTAGGGTGACCATCCGGAACTTTGCTTACGTTGCCTGGACAGGTTCAGCAGGGAAAGATCTAAAGATCGGTCTTAAGTTCCCGTTTTCTTTGGCACCAAGGAAGAACCTGGAGTAAAACCCTGATCCGGTTTGATCTGGGGGACGTGCTGGATGGCACTTTTTCTAGCAGCTGCTCGATTTCGACAGCTGCTGCCTCCCTTGGTCAGTGGGTGGTACATCGCCGGGAGGCTGCAGGATCTGGGGATTTTGCTCAGGGGAATGGCATAACCTCTGGATATCTACCTAAGCACCGTAACGGTCTGATGTGATTGACTCCCAAGAAGTCAGGTACCAAACGAAGCAGCCCCGACTGCCTCCAGAGATGGACAGCTGGGCAAACCCTTCAGGAGCTGTTGGTGGGTCTGTCAGAGAGAAAGCGTTCTCTGGACCCAAAGTTCCTAGGAGCCCCTCTCTGCCTCTAGGGCGGCTAGACCTCCTGTCCTCCTCTGCCACGGAAGGACTGGTTATCCGGAGCAGGTTGGGACTGCTACTGCGACTTCAGAACCACATCTTCTTCTACGTCCACTTTTGGTTCTTAGCCGGCGAAGGGCGTCTGGGGAGCTGGCCGGACTCACGGCGGCGAACAGCGTCTTCCTGTCCTTTCGCTCTGGACTAGCGCGAACAGTTTTGCCAAACAAAGGCAGAACACCTGGCATCAAGGGGCCAGCGAAGGTGTCGCTTTGAAGGGGCTCTGTGAAATCACAGTGGCAGAGCCAGGCCTGGCGTCTCATGACCAGGCCCGGCTCATGCTAACACTCCAGCGGCTCCCACCGGTAGCATGAGAAAGTAGCCGCATAGAAGTATTGGAAACTGCTCTAGAGTGGCCATACGGGTGGAGTACACCACTTGTTACTCTCACCCGACACGGACTCTGGGGGGATGGCGTACTCTTTAATCAGGTCCGCTGCATCCTGATGACATATATGCATGTAGTTCTGCGCTACTCAAAGAAGGTTGCTGAACTAAAAACTCGCTTCCCAATGCTGATCCATCGAAGGCCGGGACTCTTTGCCGGAGGAGGATGCATAGAGGGACTCTCCTGTGCTAACTCCTCTTCGTGGCTGCAGCCATCATCGCCCATGGCATCTACGGGGGCCCTTGCTCCAGTGAGTCCGGTGTGTCCGCCGGGGGCTCAGGATGACACGGGTCCGGACACTTGGAGTACAGAGCTCAACGGTGTCCGGATCCTTCCATGCTCCCTGATGGATATAAGGTCCTGACCAGAGGATCAGCAGGAGGGACTTTTACCAAGAGGAGTAGATGGACCCGCCTGAATGCCTTCTCTCCAAGAACACAGACTCATCTGAGGAGGCCTTGGGGGCAGACTCCACCCCATGATCCTTAACATCTCTCCATAATGTCTCCAAAGGAGGCGTCTTCCTGGGTGATCTTGGGGGAGCCCTCCCCTTCATCCAAGTCTGTGTCTTCGATGTGTGGACTCTGGGGAGTGCCATGTGCCTCACTTGCACTTACGCCTTCCGAGGCACTTCCTCGGGGACTGTCGAGAGTCCTCTTCAGCAGCTGGGATGTTCCAAGGAACTACTTGGGACATCGAGCTCCAGGCTGTCCCTGGGACCCGGCTGGATGGGAGCCTGGCCCAACTGCAAGGGAGTGCGGGGTGGAGCCGTGGCAGGGACCCGGGAGAAGTCTGGTAGTCCTCAACACGCCCTTTCCACTACGTCACTGGAAGGCCGAGGGGAGCCAGCTTCTCTAAGCCCTCAGAGCCGACCCCCACTTTCCGAGATCCGGCCTTGCTTATCGACCGGAGTCGGAGCTGGCCGTCCCGGATCCGAGACTGGTGTGCTCCGACTTAGATGGAGCCAAGACACACCAGCTCCCTCAGATCGAGGCTTTACGGCCCTTGGCTCGAGAGGTCGGGTCCGAAACACCCGGCTGCACTCAAAAGGGATGGAGTCGGATCCGAGGTGCACCGACCTATCGGATCTGACCCACCCCGGATCCAACTCTCTGCCGGCGCCGACTGTGCTCCCAACCCAGGGTGCGGGATGGAGAAGAGCCAAGGGGAGAAAAAGGGTCAAAGCCCCTCCTGGATAGGGGGGAGCTAAAGAGCGCCTCCCATTTGGCATCTGGGCCTGGATGAAACGCCTCATCATCCGGTCCATGTCTGCTTCGCTCATTGAAAAGGTGGATCTAGATGAGGCCACCGAAGCGGGACTCTAGAGAGCCTCGGGGGGACCTCACTGAAGGGCTAGCCTCCTCCTCCTCAGGCCCAGAAGAGAACCGAGGGAGTGGAGCTGAGGAAGGAGGGAGATCTAGAAGGCAGGGAGGCCCGGCTTAGGCAGGAGGGAAAACTTGAGGTGCTCGGCTCTCCGTTTGTGGTGCACCTCCTTGTGTCTTCTCTCTCCTTCTCTTTTCCACCACTCCCTTGTAGTCTCCCTCTCCTCCGGCTTTTGGTGGGAGGTTGAGTCCCTACACTGGGGAAGGAGACCGTGAGCACCTCTACGGAAGGCTGCTTGCTGGCTAGTAGGGGCAGAGGCAGAGTCAAGCATCTGGAGGAAGAAGTCCCGCCAGAACAAGCCGACCTCCGGCTCCTTAAAGCTTCGAGGGTTGAACCCTGCACATATGGTATAACCAGATGACAGGTGTTTCAACCCCAAGCATTTATGCGCATTGAGTGTGGCCATCTGCTGGGGACAGCTTATGGCCACACTCGGACATTTAGAAAACACTGCCTTATGGGCTTCTGACATCTAAGCCCCAACAGGCCTAAAACACATAGGTACAAACAAACACGATCAACCACTACGCCAAAACCCATGAAAAAATTAACAAGATAGAGAGAGAAAGCCTAACACCTATACGCACTCTACTTAACTAAAATATTAAAAGTTTAAAGTTTTAAAATTTTTCAGTCAAAACTCTTATCTTTAACCAGGAGCTTCGAGGAGTCCGTTGCAACTTGGAAACGCTTGCAAACGAAATCTGAGGTCAGTTAGGGCTTGGCAGGGGATTATGGGTAAAGGGAGGAGCTAGGAGCTCGGGTCCTAAGCTTTTGAAATGCCGGCTCGTATCCGAGGTCGGATCCGATACCCACAGGTTGCAGACAAATGAAGTCTGCCTACTTCAGATGCATCCTTACCTTGTCTGTCCATTTTCTTCACCCATGTTGTACAGTGTGCTGTCTGTGGTGTCTACTTTAGGACCTTGAAAGTTTAATAGCTTGAATGCATATGGATCGAACCATATGCATCGAACTATTAAACAATTGAAGTCCAAAAAATATATATATATTTTAAACTAGTGTAGGCAGGGAGCAAGCCCCCCTGCACCCCCCCACACTCCTGCTACTTAAATATACCAACTCTGAGATCACACTACCTTGAAGTAAATGGAAATCTCCACCTATGGAGATTTACATTTGACATTTTCAATGTTTTCGCGCTTTTCGGTGTATAGATGTATTAGAATATCATTATTAGATATTCTCGGACTTGAGCTTTACATAAAAGTAGACCCTGTCTGTGGACTTTACCTTTCCTTTATATTTTTCATGTCATGTTTTGTGATATTAGGTTATGTTTTAGACCTGCTGTTTTCTCTCTTCCTTCTCAGGACTTGAGGCACATAAAGTAGACCCCTGTCTGTGTACTTTACCTTTCCTTTATATTTTTCCTGTCATGTATTGTGATATTCATTATGTTTATACCTGCTGTTTTCTCTCTTCCTTCTCGGACTTCGAGCACATAAAGTAGACCCCTGTCTGTGGACTTTACCTTTCCTGTATATTTTTCATGTCATGTTTTGTGATATTCATTATGTTTAGACCTGCTGTTTTCTCTCTTCCTTCTCGGACTTCGAGCAGATAAAGTAGACCCCTGTCTGTGTACTTTACCTTTCCTTTATATTTTTCCTGTCATGTTTTGTGATATTCGTTATGTTTATACCTGCTATTTTCTCTCTTCCTTCTCGGACTTGAGCACATAAAGTAGACCCCTGTCTGTGTACTTTACCTTTCCTGTATATTTTTCATGTCATGTTTTGTGATATTCGTTATGTTTATACCTGCTGTTTTCTCTCTTCCTTCTCGGACTTCGAGCACATAAAGTAGACCCCTGTCTGTGGACTTTACCTTTCCTGTATATTTTTCATGTCATGTTTTGTGATATTCATTATGTTTATACCTGCTGTTTTCTCTCTTCCTTCTCGGACTTCGAGCACATAAAGTAGACCCCTGTCTGTGGACTTTACCTTTCCTTTATATTTTTCATGTCATGTTTTGTGATATTCATTATGTTTATACCTGCTGTTTTCTCTCTTCCTTCTCGGACGTCGAGCACATAAAGTAGACCCCTGTCTGTGGACTTTACCTTTCCTGTATATTTTTCCTGTCATATTTTGTGATATTCGTTATGTTTAGACCTGCTGTTTTCTCTCTTCCTTCTCTTTCCCTGTATTTTCCATCCAGTCTATTCTTAAAAACATGGAGCCTATTCCAACTAAAAAATAATAATAATAACAAAAAAAGACCCCTCTTGACTGTCACTCAGAATTTCTTAATTCAGCATACCTCAGGGGTGTCCTTCTCTTTCACCCTTACCCCACATCTGCCTGTCTCTGCTCCTCACATAGATCCCCACTCATTTTAGCTACTGTTAGCCATGGTGAAGTGGCCATGTTTGCACTTTGTCATAATTATTTTTTTGTGGAAATTTGCAGATTCATCAATGTCCATATATTATATAATGAGTATATTTATATTTATATACAGCCATATTAGTAATTTATATGATGAAATCTGCAATCGTTCACAAATATATTTTACTAAATATGAATTTTGTTGTATGGAATCCATAATTGTTTGAAAATATTTTTCACTTAATGGAGGGATTATTGCAGATATGTCTTCCTCTTTTGATTTCATGTTATTTACATTGAGCTTGTATAATTTCTGTTGATAGGCATTGATAATACACATCCCAGTTTATGAACCACTCGTCTGGACATAAACAGATCTGACATGACTACTTGAGAGTGCACTGACCTTGCTGGATATATTTGTTTTGTGCTGTTATTCTATGTACACCAAAGCATATTACCATATTTCCTGTTTATTCATAACTTTTGGGTGGGAATTAGTGAAATGCGCATAATTCTGCAGACTTTATAGAAAGTGACGTTTTATTTTGCTTTGATGGCAAGGATCCATTTTGAAAAGAAGTGCATATTGAAATATACAAAACTGCAAAAACTCCAGCTTGTACAGCATAATATTATTAGTGAACCAATAATAGCTTAGCAGCTCTACTCAGTGCTATCACTTTGAAATATAATGAATACACAACATATCACATACAAAATATAGCAAACAATCTAAGATATGAAAAGAAACCTGTCTGAAAAGATGTCTTCAGCCCAACCTGCCTGTACCCTAATTATCTAAAATACTTTGTTGATTTATGCTACATTATATAAAATGAGATATGAAGGGTTGCAGACCATCCAGATATCTGCAACCCAACCTATATGTTGCCCACATTTCTGTGATACAATAATATTTTTATAACTCTAATCTAATACAGATAGGGACATTATTTAAAACAATTAGAAAACTGAAATAATGGCAAAATAACTTTATTTATTTATCCTTTGTTAAACATGTTAGTCACACTAGGCTAGTGGCTTCTTTTTAAGGGAACATGAGGTGGTATTAAGGCTACTAGGGGGAATAATATTTTGACCAGGGTATCGGGGAACCTCCCCCCCACTCTTCTTTTACATCTACCTGTGCTATCCCCAACCAAAATAGATGGGACCTCAGTTTATTATCTTATTTGAAGGACGAAAAATAAAATATTATATTTCCTCTAAAAAAAATCTGCATTTTAGCCTTACAGGTGTTCTGGTGGAAACACCAAAATTACTTCAACCTGAGCTAGAAGAAGGTGAAGGGAAATATTTCAACTCATCTGAATAGATTTCTACAGCCCTACCTCATGGTTACTCAAACTCCAGAGATATAATATTAACTTACAGGACTTCATTTAATCCAGGTTGGAACAAGGTTAATGACCCACAGTAACTCCTTATAGTTCAACATGTTGTGTCTCCTCATTTTGGAATGGGGAGTATTCATAACTTTAGCAGTGCCAATAAAAGTAAATATAATGCTGGGGTGCATAAGACAAGAGTCCATAAAGAAAACTTTGGACTGTCCTGTGTTTCAGATTACTTAAGTGTAAATATATCCTTTGTTCCCAGGAATATAAATTCTGCCCCAAATAAAACTACTGCTTAAATGTACCCAGTACTGACCTTGTTTGTATAAAATATATTTGTTTATTTTATAATTATCTGGCTTATTCACCCTCACTAAGACCTGCACGGCTACAGAAGATGGAAGCCTTGTTTTACTATGTATCAATATGATGAAGTAGATCTAAGTATTTCCCATCACCACCTCCCTGGACTGGCTGTGCAGAATTACAACATTATCTTAACATGCATTAAGATATCAGACAACTGTTCTCCATGGGGCACCAGCATCTCCAGCCTTTGATTTGTGATAAAATGAGACTTTGAATTGCATGTAATGCCCCTTAGCACCACTATTTAATGTGATACAGACAAGTGCTCAATGCATGGACAACCTGTTATGCAGTACATGCCAGTGGCATGCAGCAGAGCATATCAATGTCTTATTTCACTGAAGCATCTCCACAAAACACAGTGGTACAAAACTATCTGTGGAATCTAGCTTCATTACCATATATGTGGTAAAACTTGGCAACATTTAATACCAATACACCTTGCTGGAAGCTAAAACATGCAGCAAGTAAACAGCAGTGCTTGAGCAACTTGGTGTGTCAGACAGCACAGAGCAGCATTTTCACAGGATAGAGCACAATGGAGGTGCACAGTGGCCTACAGTTCTGTGGTTGGAAGTATTTCAGCAGCATCTTACCCATCTGAGTTTGCACCCAGGAATAACTTATAGTAAGAATGCTGTGACCATGTTACCATTATGTTCCTTTACCATGGCTGCCTGCAACCTGCACCTGCAGTTATACATTATGTAGTTGATGTGCTCTGTCAAAGGGATGACAGACCACAAGAACAGGTTCCCTCCTCCTCCTCCCCATCTGATCTGACCTAGGCTTTATGTCACCAGTGCCATATACAAGACATGAACTGCCTGGGCAAAGCCTTTGCTAACACAGCTCTAAATCAAGTACTGAGACACTGATAATGATCAGTACTGTGCTGGCCTGCAAAACCTAGTTGCAGGTATAGATTGTATAACCTGTGGACAGGTAGTCTACATGCCAACTAGATTTTTAAATAAGCTCAAACTTGGTGCTTGTCTAAGAAGAACAGGTAGCATATTCCAAAGTCTTGCTGTTCTGACAGAAAAGTTGTTCCTTTCTGTCACAGAGTGAAAGCCTGGGACAAAGAAATACAATTGCTGTTCTTTCCACCTGCTGAATATGATCCAAATGACACTCCTGTGTAAGAAACCAGGCCATCATTAAAGAAGTTATACCTAATCAGTTTGGATCTGGGAAAGCTTGTTTCTGTCTCTTCAATCTACTAAACATATATGGAAAAGTTACAGGATATGTGGACAATGGTCATTCTGTGTACTCTGATTATCTCACTGTGGCTATTACTTTTGACATTATAACATATACTGATGTTAACGAAAAGTTAGATAAATTTAATGCAAGCCTTTGTACTGTCCACTGAATTGGAAATTGGCTATTTTAACAGATCCTGAGTCATGAAAGCTGCTGGTACCATATCTGAATCTATACATTTTTACTAGTGAGTTACCACATGGATAAGTGCTGGGCCCTCTCCTGTTTTGCATTGAGTCTGCATTTATCCAAGTGAATATTCCATGTGTGGTTGAGTATAATTGTTGATAACTACAAGCTGGGCACTGTTATCTCCTCATCCACTGATACCAAACATGTCCAGCATGGGATGGAATATGCACATACCCGGTGCACTAAAATGGTGCAGCATAATAGCATTCAAAAAGCAGATCATCTTTACATAGGCATGGTCATAAGAGACATGGGTTTTTATGTAGACAACAAACCGTCATTTGATTGTCATGTTTCCACCATTATGAGGAAAGCATTCTAAATGACTCCATTAATTTCCAAGTCAATTTTTTTCAAGATCCAAGTAAGTCATCCCTGTACTATACTCTTCCCTTATCAAGCCAATCATTCACTGCAATGATGCCTTTGATATGTACAATTCAGAAAGGTACCTAAGATGTCTAACCAATAAAATTACAGACCTTAAACCCATTAACTATCCAACAGATTATCATTAACTCTAATCAGTAT
>NC_056741.1:122151188-122209631 GCF_019279795.1 Protopterus annectens
TTGATCTGATCTGTTCCTCATAATATCTGTGGTTTACAAATGTTACAATGCTTAACATTTTGCGGTGCAGTGGCAGCATTGCGCCCGCCAGCAAGGTTCGTGGTTTGCTTCGCCAGTGCTTTGTGAGGGTCTGTATCTTCTCCTGTGTTTGTGGCTTGCTTTTTGTGTCCTCCCATGTTATAAAAAGAAAGCGTCTGTATTATTTTCTTCCTGGCCTTAACCAAGTCAGACTGCCCTGATTAACAAAATGTTAAATAAAAATTGACAGGCATTTGAATTTCCTCAGACTTCAGGTTTTCTGAAATGTTCTTAGTTCCTACATATTTGATGGTGCAGTGGCAGTAGCTTGCTTGCCTCAAAGCAGTCAGTAGGTTTTCTTGGGTTTGGATTCTTGGCTGTAGTGCTTTCTTGTGAGTCTGCATCTTATTCCTGTGTTTGTGTGGATTTGCTCAAGTGTTCCTGCCATTTTCACAAAGACATGTGTCATACAGTATTTCTCAACGGGCCTTCGATGAAAATTGTTTTTGTTCCATCGTGAAGTAAAATTGACAGTAGCATTTGAATTACTAGACTTCATATTCTTTTCAGAAAATACATAGTAAACTACAGTCGCTTTTATTTTAGCAGCAATAAATATATAGTAACGCAAATACCATTTATTATAGCAATTTTTTAAAGTTTTATAAGATGGCTATTTTGAAATTTTGTCCTTATTTCTTTGGGACTGTAAATACCCTGTTAGTGGCTTGTTCCAGGCCTTGTGCAAAGGTTCGGACAGCTATGGCAAGAACTGAATTCACTGGAATAGCGTTTGAGGGCTGTATTCCTCATTACTGGCTAGTTTGTCCAGTGTTTTGTGTTAAGAGGTTGAGGCGTTATGTAGTGAGAACTGAATTCATTAAATGATAGCCATTTAAGTTTCAGTCTTCCTCTTTTTCACAAAGCTGTGCTGACTTATATTGAAGTGGGTATGTTGCTCTTGACTGTTTTGCACAGGGACCTTGGCAGTAAAATGTACGGTGGTGTAACACAGCATTTTTTCTTCTTCCAAAGCAGGTGATTTTATGTAGTGGTATGTTATTCTGACTCCTTTGCACAGTTGAGCGACCCAGCAGTAAAATGTATGGTGGTAAACATTGCAGCATTTTATATCTAGTAGCTTTCCAAGATTATACAAGCAATGTTTAATGTGTCCCTGTTTTTGATCCCTTTGACCAACCCCAATAGTTTTGCTTCAGACTTTAAAAAGGAAGTTGAGATGCAGCTGAGTATTGGGAGTAGATTTCCCACAAGCGATTGATGAGCTGCAGAGTTGAAGAGGAAGTTTAGTGCTGGATTATGTTAAGTCAGCCTCACATTGCTAATAGCACAAAAGGTTGTGTACTTGCTTTGATGCAGAAGGTTGTTGGTCTCTACTACCATAAGGTGAATGCTGTCAGTACTGAAAATTAAGATACTATGAGCCCATATCAGTTTGCCATATCCATTTCCTATTGCACATGCATTTCAGCTTATTTTAAATGTGTAATGAAAGGCAATTTATTCCTCTAGGGCATCAGACACTTTATTTCCTTTTCGATGAAACCATGAAATATAAAGGTGATTGCTAGCACCAACCTCTTTCATTACAGATTTATTTAACGTGGAATTATTTAGATGACTTTTACTACTTCAGTAGATTGTGCATATTTACTGATAATGGTGGACTGTAGAATTGTGTGTTATTTACTGATAATAGTGGACTGTAGAAGTTTGAGTAGACTTTTTATGATGGAAATGTTCTGAATTGGACAGTTTTGTTCTCATTGTTTACTGGGAAAATGGGGTCAAAGCAATAGGAAAGTGTATCAAAGAGCACATGTATGCTTCCATATGCAGGCCTATGATTTGAAAACAGCTCTAGAATTAATTTGTATCTGCCACGGGTAAAATGTATTTTCTTTGAATATTGGTTTTAATGTTGTTTCAATGAATGAGTTCAAGGGCAGAGAAGTTTTAATGCCAAATTTGTTTAGTTAGATGTCTTAGTGTTTAGCTGTAAAAATGCAAATAAAACTTTCAAACGAAGTTCAAATCATCATAGAAGTAAATCAGTATGCACATTAGTGTTTATGGCATTCCAGTAATGTATTTAAAAAGTAATTTATTTTTTCTTAAGCATGCCTCATGCAACCTTTTTGTTTCCATCTAGATATTAAGTAAGCTGTCAGTGCAGCCAATGCATTGAAATATTTTTATTCTTCTCTACACTTATTTTTGTCTTGTGACTTTGGACTCTCATAATGATGGTTTGCTACCCAGGCAGTGTATTTAATTGTGTGTTAATTTTTTGTGGTTTTGAGCATAGCTCCTCCCCCTTCTGGTTGGCCATACCCCTTCCCCTTGACCCCACCCATTCAGCTGTCTCCTGCAGCTCCCCTTTGATTTGAATTCACCAGCCACCACTGCCTATAACCTGTACAACTCATTTGAAAACAAGTGTGCGCAACCTTAAACTAAAACTTTGTTGAAGCACCTTTTGATGTAATTACAGCGTTCACTCTTCTTGGATAGGAGTCTATCAGCATAGCACATCTTGACTTGGCAGTATTTGCTCACTCTTCCTTGCAAAAGTGTTCCAAATTTGTCAGATTGTGAGGGCATGTCTTGTGCACAGCCCTCTTCAGGTTACCCCACAGATTTTCTATTGGATTTAGGTCTGGGCTCTGGCTGGGCCATTCCAAAACTTTAATTTTGTTCTGGTAAAGCCATTCTTTTGTTGATTTGGATGTATGCTTGGGGTCATTGTTGTGCTGAAAGGTGAAATTTCTCTTCATCTTCAGATTTCTAGCAGATGCCTGAAGGCCTTGGGCCAAAATTGACTGGTATTTGGAGCTGATCATAATTCCCTTCACCTTGACTAAAGCCCCAGTTCCAGCTGAAGAAAAGCATTCCCAAAGCATGATACTGCCACCACCATGCTTCACAGTGAGGATGGTATTCTTTTGGTGATGCGAAGTGCTTTTGTGCCAAAAGTACCTTTTGGAATTGTGGCCAAAATATTCCATCTTGGTCTCATCAGACCATAACACATTTCCCCACAAGCTTTTAGGAGACTTGATGTATTGTTCTGCAAATTTTAGCTGGGCCTGGACATTTTTCTGTGTAAGAAAATGCTTCCATCTTGCAACCCCACTCCATAGTCCAGACATATGGAGATTACAGGAGATTGTTGTCACATGTAGTACACAATCAGTACTTGCCAGAAATTCCTGCACCTCCTTCAGTGTTGCTGTAGGTCTCTTGGCAGCCTCACTGACCAGTTTTCATTTTGTCTTTTCATCAATTTTGGAGGGACATCCAGTTATTTGCAACATCACTGTTGTCCCATATTTTCTCCACTTTTTGATAACTGTCTTCACTGTGTTCCATGGTATATCCAATAATGTGGAAATGTTTTTGTACCCTTATACTGACTGATACCTTTCAACAATGAGATCTCTTTGATGCTTTGTAAGCTCTCTGCAAACCATGGCTTTTGCTGTAGCAAACAACTGAATAAATTTCAGGAAATCCTACTAGGACAGCTGAACTTTATTTGGAGTTAATCAGAGTCTCTTTAATTGAGGGCAGGTGTGTACCCAAGAGGACTGAATGCTGTAATTAAATCAAAAGGTGCTTCAACAAAGTATTAATTTAATGGTGTGCACACTTACGCAACCACCTTATTGTACTTTTTTATTGTTTATATCTTTTCCCCTAATAGATTTGTTTTTCAGTTGAATTGTACAGGTTATAGGTCACATGAAAGGTGGGAAAAGTTTTGACATGATTTATACTGGTCTCATTTTTTATATCACAAAAACCTGGCATTTAATAGGGGTGTGTACACTTTTTATATCCACTGTGTATGTGTGTGTGTGTGTGTGTGTGTGTGTGTGTGTGTGTGTGTGTGTGTGTGTGTGTGTGTAGTTATACAAACAAAATAAGGCATTGGCCATTCCGCACTTCAGAAAAGCTGTGCTGTTATCACTTAAAATGGCAATGCTATTGTTAGGTTTTATGAGCGTATTATTTGCCTTCTGTATTTAATATCTAGTAAAACACAGTTTGTGTATAATGTCATAAAGTGTACTTGAATGAAAAACAAAATGTAAACAATGACCAGTACTGTAAAATACACTAAAACATAATATAATGTAAACAAGGGATTTTCACTGTACAGTGCTGTATCCAGTATCAGAACTCATTCACATTTCTATCCCAGAAATGACTCTACTGTTGACTAATGGAATAATAACACCTCATTGCTTTTTTATAGCATATATTATATTTCACTTGTAGATTAATGAGAACTACAGTTCACTTAAGCATTGTAGTTTGTCACAGTATGACAGTATGTAATGGCAACCATGATTTACAAACAAAATAAAATGACTGAAAATACCGTGCTTTAGGACTATTGTATTAGAATTAAACATGATTTTTGCTAGAAATTGCACAATTTGAAAGGCTGACCGGATATCAGACATTAAATTAAATGTTTGTAAAAGTATTGGAAAAACTGGATTTAAGAATAATATACTAGCCCTTTGTCATTGGTGGTACGGCAGTAGCGTTGTTACCTCACAGCAAGAGGTTCTCCCATTCGATTCTCGGCTTGGCTTGGGAGTGCCTTCTGTGTGGAGTCTGCATGTCCTCCCCGCGGTTGGGTAGCGTTCGAAAGACATGAGTGCATAAATGGGCATGCGTTCGTTGAAGGTTGGGCATTGAGCTGGCACCTCGGCATTTCAAAAAATCTACTGCCAATCATTAGCAGACTGGAGTTCCGCTGTGGCGACCCCTTACCAGGAAAAATCTGAAAAGACAAAGAAGATACTAGCCCTTTGTCATAGTGTTGTGAGTCTGTTATGCTGCCAACTATCTACAGAATGTTCAGGAAACAGCCTAAGCAGTGGTAGTTTTGACTGGAAGAGAGAAAATATTCTTTGGTCAACAGATCCATCTTGGAGGAGGGATTAGTAACCCCCACCCCCAGCTTGTGCAACCTACAGAGGAGTTAAGAAATCTTGAAAGATGCAGTGATACCATGAAGAAGGTTGAAGAGTGACAGAATTCCTGTGCACAGCATTTAGAAGTGAATTATGTTAGTCAGATATCAGTACATAACATAATTTATAAATAAAATTAATTTTTCAGCCTCTACTCCATAATGGCTCCCATTTGTTCCACTCACACACTGTATCCAAGGCAATTGTTCCTGACTATGAATAGCCAAAAAGGTCTGTGGTCTGAAAAGTCAATAGACCTGTCTAGTGAGGGTACACATCCAGGGTCATTGACACTGTGCAGCTGTGGTACTCATTAATGGCCTAGGGCAGTGCAGGGGTCAAAAGGAGATGAATGATGACAGAAGATGGGTCAGGAATGGGGGCAACCACAAAAATAAATACCACAAAAGACTATTTGATACACAAACTAAAAAGTGAGTGGTTAAGTAAAACTACTTGGTAACTTTATATATTATGTATGAATAGCTGACAACACTTCACAAGTTTATGTTACAAAGCTAGGCAGCTGAAAAACAAAAATCAAAGCATTGTTAAAAACAAATTTAGAACATAGTAGAATTTAAAAGTATGCAATGCCTCTATAAGAAATGAACAGACTACTATATTGAAACATAGCAGAAACGGATGAGGGTGTCTTCTTCCTCCAATAACAAATTTGCAGGTAGCTACAAAACAATCCTCCTGACAGCAGTAGGAGAAGCTGCAGATCACTTCTCATTTCATTTACCACCTAATTCATGCTCCAGACCTTAGTTAACCCCTTAACCTCATACGTTGATGCCTTTAACTTCTCACCTATAACAGTAAAACAAACAAAGTCACTGTTAGTAAATCTTAATACCACTGTCACAAAATTCAGAAACTTCCCCAATCCTTCCTAAAATATGTCACAGAGAATATTGCAAATGATCTCAGTCATATATTTAACTTATCCTTAACTTCAGGCATAGTTCTCCCAGTATTCAAACCTTCCAGAATCACCGATTTGACAAAAATGAATGTTTTGCCCTAGACTTAAAGTGAACAGGCCTATAGCCAACCTTTATCCAAAAACTAAAATCTTGGAAAAACTGATCTATAACCAGCTCCTAAACCATAATAATAGCTGTGGTTTAACGTGCTCTCAGAAGTGTGGCTTTCAATATGCATGTGTGCTGTTACAGCCCTTATTGTTGCCACTGATTCCATTTATACCCATCAGCCCCATCACTGTTGGAATTTTACTGATATGACAGTGGCATTTGTACTATTACAGCCCTTATTGTTACCACTGATTCCATTTATACCCATCAACCCCATCAGTGCTGGCAATTTACTGATATGACCATGGCATTTGTACTGTTATAGCCCTTATTGTTACCACTGATTCCATTTATACCCATCAGCCCCATCACTGCTGGCATTTTACTGATATGACTGTGGTATTTGTACTATTACCGCTGTTATTATTGCTGCCACTGATTCCATTTATACCCATCAGCCCTATCACTGTTGGCATTTTATTGATATGACCATGGCATTTGTACTGTTACAGCCCTTATTGTTATCACTGATTCCATTTATACCCATCATCCCCATTACTGATGGCATTTTACTGATGTGACTGTGACATTTGTACTGTTACAGCCCTTATTATTACCACTGATTCCATTTATACCCATCAGCCCCATCAGTGCTGGCATTTTACTGATATGAATGTGGCATTTGTACTATTACAGCCCTTATTATTGCTGCCACTGATTCCATTTATACCCATCAGCCCCATCACTGATGGCATTTTACTGATATGACTGTAGCATTTGTACTGTTACAGCCCTTATTAGTGCCACGGATTCCATTTATACCCATCAGCCCCATCACTGCTGCATTTTACTGATATGACCATGGCATTTATGCTATTACAGTCCTTATTGTTACCACTAATTTCATTTATACCCATTAGTTCCATCACTGCTGCATTTTACTGATATGACCATGGCATTTATGCTATTACAGTCCTTATTGTTACCACTAATTTCATTTATACCCATTAGTTCCATCACTGCTGCATTTTACTGATATGACCATGGCATTTATGCTATTACAGTCCTTATTGTTACCACTAATTTCATTTATACCCATTAGTTCCATCACTGCTGCATTTTACTGATATGACCATGGCATTTATGCTATTACAGTCCTTATTGTTACCACTAATTTCATTTATACCCATTAGTTCCATCACTGCTGCATTTTACTGATATGACCATGGCATTTATGCTATTACAGTCCTTATTGTTACCACTAATTTCATTTATACCCATTAGTTCCATCACTGCTGCATTTTACTGATATGACCATGGCATTTATGCTATTACAGTCCTTATTGTTACCACTAATTTCATTTATACCCATTAGTTCCATCACTGCTGCATTTTACTGATATGACCATGGCATTTATGCTATTACAGTCCTTATTGTTACCACTAATTTCATTTATACCCATTAGTTCCATCACTGCTGCATTTTACTGATATGACCATGGCATTTATGCTATTACAGTCCTTATTGTTACCACTAATTCCATTTATACCCATTAGTTCCATCACTGCTGCATTTTACTGATATGACCATGGCATTTATGCTATTACAGTCCTTATTGTTACCACTAATTTCATTTATACCCATTAGTTCCATCACTGCTGCATTTTACTGATATGACCATGGCATTTATGCTATTACAGTCCTTATTGTTACCACTAATTTCATTTATACCCATTAGTTCCATCACTGCTGCATTTTACTGATATGACCATGGCATTTATGCTATTACAGTCCTTATTATTTACCACTAATTTCATTTATACCCATTAGTTCCATCACTGCTGCATTTTACTGATATGACCATGGCATTTATGCTATTACAGTCCTTATTATTTACCACTAATTTCATTTATACCCATTAGTTCCATCACTGCTGCATTTTACTGATATGTCCATGGCATTTATGCTATTACAGTCCTTATTGTTACCACTAATTCCATTTATACCCATTAGTTCCATCACTGCTGCATTTTACTGATATGACCATGGCATTTATGCTATTACAGTCCTTATTGTTACCACTAATTTCATTTATACCCATTAGTTCCATCACTGCTGCATTTTACTGATATGACCATGGCATTTATGCTATTACAGTCCTTATTGTTACCACTAATTTCATTTATACCCATTAGTTCCATCACTGCTGCATTTTACTGATATGACCATGGCATTTATGCTATTACAGTCCTTATTGTTACCACTAATTTCATTTATACCCATCAGCCCCATCACTGCTGCATTTTACTGATATGACCATGGCATTTATGCTATTACAGTCCTTATTGTTACCACGGATTCCATTTATACCCATCAGCCCCATCACTGCTGCATTTTACTGATATGACCATGGCATTTATGCTATTACAGTCCTTATTGTTACCACTAATTTAATTTATACCCATCAGCCCTATCACTGCTGCATTTTACTGATATGACCATGGCATTTATGCTATTACAGTCCTTATTGTTACCCGCAGTTCTATTTATACCCATTAGTTCCATCACTGCTGCATTTTACTGATATGACCATGGCATTTTATGCTATTCCCTGATCATTTTACATTAGCCATACCTGAGCATCTTTTGAATGAATGGGGTTGTAACA
This sequence comes from Protopterus annectens, assembly GCF_019279795.1. Taxonomy (NCBI): domain Eukaryota; kingdom Metazoa; phylum Chordata; order Ceratodontiformes; family Protopteridae; genus Protopterus; species Protopterus annectens. Next base: position 122,159,931 of record NC_056741.1, read on the forward strand.
CTAATTCCTGGAAATTATAATTCTGTCATAGTGATGCTTTGCAGCTGGGGCCAATCCTGGGTCAGAGCATCTCTGGGGGATGGCCTGGAAGAGGGAAGAGAGAAGAAGTCTGGGCATTTGCTGTTTTGGGGAGTAGCAAAAGATCGCAACATGGACGACCCCATTCCAGAAAAATCTCTTCCGCTATAGATTGCTTGAGAGACCACGTGAGGCATGAGAATAGCTCTGCTCAATATGTCCGCTACAATGTTGGTTTTCCCAGGGATATGCGTTGCTACCAGAAACCGATGAGAGGAGATTGCCCATTGCCATAGTCTGAGCGCTTCTCGACACAAGGGGTAGGACTTGGTTCCGCCCTGTTTGTTGATATACCAAACTACAGACATGTTGTCTGTGTGGACTGCAATTGTCCCTATGGGAAGAAAGTCGTTGAGGGCTTGCAACGTTAAAAGCACTGCTCTCATCTCCAGGACATTTATGTGCAGGTGGTATTCGAACGGCTGCCACGCCCCATGAACCATCCTGCCCTGATAATGACCCCCCCCACCCGATCAGGGAGGCATCCGTGGTGACAGTGGCTACCGGGGATGGGGGTACAAAGTGTCTGCCTTGGTGAACCTGGGGAGATGTGATCCACCAAGCAAGATGATCTTTGCAAGTCTGTGTCACCAGAATCTGGTGACGCATTGGAAGTTGTTGGTACGACCACTGTGTGAACAACATCCACTGAAGAAGGCGCATGTAGAAGCGAGCCAGGGAAGAAGAGTAATGGCCGCAGCCATGAGGCCTAATACCTTTAGAACCATTCTGGCCTGTACTTTCTTGTTGGCTAGAATGATCCTGACTTGACTTTGAATGTCTGAAACTCTTTGATCTGTAAGGGTAGCTGACATCCGAACAGTGTTTAAGTTTGCGCCTATGAAAGTAATAGACTGGCAGGGCGATAAGGATGACTTTTCAAGTTTATCGAGATGCCCAAAAGAGTACAAAGCTTTATTGTGTAATCCCTGGCTTGAATAAGCTGATGCCTGGTGGTGGCTGAAAGGAGCCAGTCGCCGAGATACGGAAACACCTGGAATCCTTGACGCCTCAGGTGAGCCGTGACCACTGCCATGCATTTGGTGAACACTCTGGGGCTGTAGTGAGACCAAAGGGCAGGGCTCTGAACTGAAATGACTGGACCCCAGCCGAAAGCGGAGAACTCTCCTGGAGCCGCCTGTGGATTTTGATGTGATAGTACGCATCCTGAAGATCTATTGAGCACATCCAGTTGTCCTTCTGTAAGAAGGGCAGAATTGACTGAAGAGTGACCACACAGTATCTTGGCTTCCTCACAGACTTGGTGAGTCTGCTGAGATCTAATATTGGTCTCCAGTCTCCCTTTTTGGGGACCAAAAGAACCTTGAGTAGATTCCGGGCTCTGAATGATCTGTCGTAACTGGCTGAATGGCTCTTTTTTGCAGAAGTTTCAAGACTTCTAACTCTGCAATTTCCCTTAGACCGGGTGGTACATCTGGAAGGGAATTTGAGTGATAGAAAGGACTTTCCTCGAAAGGAATTTTGTAACCCTCGGATATGATTCACTGTACCCATCTGTCTTGAGTGAGGGAATGCCAGGCTTCTGGGTACAGCGATAGTCTTCCCCCGACTGCCTCCAAGGATGGACAGCCGGGCAACATCTCAGGGATGCTGAAAGGGCTTGTCAGAGAGAGGCTCTCTGTTTCCCTGGTTTTTTGGACCCCCTCTGCCTCTAGAGCAGCGTCTGTTGTTGTTACCCCCTCTGCCTCTAGGGGTAAACTGACCACATGAATCCGGCGTGACTCCTTGGGATTTGCGGAACCACATTTTGCCACCTTTCTGTCCTTTGGGGTAAGGTCTAGAAGGGGTGGAAAAACGGACTCCCACGGCAGAAAGAGTCTTGCCGTCCTGCTCACACCTGGTCAAAGTTTCCTTCACTTGAGGGCCAAACAAAGCTGACCCATCAAAGGGAGAATTTGTGAAGGACGCCTTAAAGGGATCTGCAAAGTCACATAGCCGCATCCAGGCTTGGCGTCTAAGGGCCACACCTGTACCTGCGGCCCTACTCGCTCCATCAGCAGCATATGATATAAGCCGCATGGAGGAGTTTGCAATGGAATTAAGGGTTCCTAGCTGCGAAGCAATTTTTTCCTGAGCTCCTGCAGCTGTAGGATCCTGTACAACATCACCTAGCTCCTTAAGGATATCCCTTTGGAGTCTGGTGAAGTGACATAGGTAATTCAGCGAACGCATAGCAAAGGTCGCTGAGGAAAACATCCGCTTACTGCACTCTATCCATGGTCCTAGAGTCCTTATTAGGAGGATGGGCCACGAAGGATCTGCAAGTTCCTTCTTGGTGGCAGCAGCCACCACCATGGCATCAGCGGGACACCCTTAGTGAGGAATTGCTTATCACACGGGGCAGTAATAAATTTTGAAGGCCTCCTAGGGACTGGCTCTACAGAGTCAGGAGCAGCCCACGCCTTTCGGGCAATAACTTGCATAAGGGGGTCGAAAGGCGGAGACACCCAGGAGGTGGAGGGCCGAGATCCAAACGCCTCTAGGTATACTGACTCATCCTCAGAGGGATTATTGGTGGGCCAGTTTCCCCTCTGTTTAAGGAGTTCTAGGATGTCTGAGAAGGAGACATCCTCAGAGGGGATCTTGGGGATCCCTCTGACTCATCTAAGTCAGTATCTGAAGTGATAGACTCGGGGGAGTCTATATGTTTCCTCTTACAAGTCCTCTTTGTAGGAGGATCTCCCAAAACATCAGGAGAATCCTCGGAAGAGGGGGATATTCCCAATGGGGAAACCTGAGGCGGAGGATCTCTGGGTCCTGTAGCAAGAGAAGTGGCAGAGATGTCAACAGGCACTACAGAGGGAGGAGCTAAGGGAACAGACTGCTGGCTGATACCAGTGGCCAGCACACTCTTCATCACCTCGAATGCTCCCCTCCCAGGAAGGTCCGAGAGAACCCGTTCCGAAGAGCTAGGAACTCCAGGGACCACCAAAAGGGAAGTCACCGAGGCAGATGTCGGAGCCGAGCTCACCAAGGCCGAGGCTCCAAGGGGAAGAGCGGGTTCGGACAAGGGTCCGATGCCACTCACCCCCTCGGAGGAGACCATGGAAGCCCGGCCACCGAATCCCTCTAAGGAAGGTCTCGAAGAGGAGATAAGAGTCGAGGCTGAAGGAACAGAAGGGGGTATCTGTCCTTCAGCCGTAGCAGTAACCATTCCCGAAGACTCCAACTCCAAGCTCTGGGGTAGAGTTGAAGGAGGAACTGCAACGGGGTGTGGACCAATAGCCGTCTGTTGAGACGGGCTATGTAACATTTGGGCCAGTGCCTGTGACTTAAGTAATCTACTGACCACTCTCTAAATCATGGTCAGAAAGCCTGGATGACCTTGATCGGCTCCGATGGCTCCGCCCGAGAGGAGAGGTGAAGCCGGAGTCGAAAGTATCGGCTCCAAGGAAGGACACATAGACCTCTTCCTCGAAGGAGCCATCGGAACCGATGAAATTATTGAACCTGTCGGAGCCGACAACTTATCGGAGCCGACAGGTAGCCTCGATGCATCGCTCCAGCCGAGCCAATACAGCCACAAAGTAACGGTGTCGGAGCCGATCGGAGCCGACACCGATGCCTGAGCCACATGGTGGTCGGAACCGATCGGAGCCGACACCGAAGTGGTCGATGCAGAATCGGCACCGATGGCTAGTTAAGCCAGAATCGGCTCCACCCGGAGCCGATCTCGACTCAGAACGAGTCGGAGCCGAGGCCGCAGGCTTGGACACAGAAGCCTGGGCCTTGGAAGACTTAGCAGTCTTGGATGGAGCCGACTTAGCCGGAGAGCCCTCCGGCTTAAGAAGGCCCCTCAAAATCAACTTATTCCTTCTTTCCTGCAGGACTCTCTGGCTGAAAGAATGACAAATAGCACAGGAGTCCTGCAGGTGAAGAGGCCCCAGGCAGTACAGGCAAGAAGTGTGACCGTCTGTCAGAGACATTTTCTGACAGCACGAGTCACACTTCTTAAAGCCTGAGACCCTTTCTTTAGACATGGTGCAAACACAGACACACACACCAGTCAAAGAAATTAAATTAAATATACCAAAAGGTATAACTAAAAAACACACACACACACCCTAACGGGGGGGGGGGTGGGATGGGAGAAAGTCTGACTAAAAAAATAAGAAGAGACAGAAAATTTTCTGTCAGAATATGTTTAAAACTAAATTAAAACTAACAATAAAGGGTTTTTTAGTTCAAAGGGGCTAAAATAGCGAAGTAGCAAATCACTTACCAGGAGCTGGTAAAAGGAGGACCTCATAAGCGAAGCGGCAAACGAGATCTGGGTACTTACCGCCTTGCATCATGGGATATGGGGCTGCCTCGAGCTGGTAAAAGTGACTCTCGAGCTTAGCAAGTGCCGAGTCGGAGCCGAGGATCGGCTCCGAACCCATCAAGCAAGAATGAAGGCGAGATTGACAACTTAACATTACCATGCTTTAGGACTATTGTATTAGAATTAAACAGGATTTTTGCTAGAAATTGCACAATTTGAAAGGCTGACCAGATATCAGACATTAAATTAAATGTTTGTAAAAGTATTGGAAAAACTGGATTTAAGAATAATATACTAGCCCTTTGTCATCGGTGGTACGGCAGTAGCATTGTTACCTCACAGCAAGAGGTTCTCCCATTCGATTCTCGTTTTGGCTTGGGAGTGCCTTCTGTGTGGAGTCTGCATGTCCTCCCCGCAGTTGGGTAGCATTCGAAAGACATGCGTGCATAAATGGGCGTGCCTTCGTTGAAGGTTGGGCTTTGAGCTGGCACCTCGGCATTTCATAAAAATCTACTGCCAATCATTAGCAGACTGGAGTTCCGCTGTGGCGACCCCTTACCAGGAAAAATCTGAAAAGACAAAGAAGATACTAGCCCTTTGTCATAGTGTTGTGAGTCTGTTATGCTGCCAACTATCTACAGTATGTTCAGGAAACAGCAGTGGTAGTTTTGAATGGAAGAGAGAAAATATTCTTTGGTCAACAGATCCATCTTGGAGGAGGGATTAGTAACCCCCACCCCCAGCTTGTGCAACCTACAGAGGAGTTAAGAAATCTTGAAAGATGCAGTGATACCATGAAGAAGGTTGAAGAGTGACAGAATTCCTGTGCACAGCATTTAGAAGTGAATTATGTTAGTCAGATATCAGTACATAACATAATTTATAAATATAATTAATTTTTCAGCCTCTACTCCATAATGACTTCCATTTGTTCCACTCCCACACTGTATCCAAGGCAATTGTTCCTGACTATGAATAGCCAAAAAGATCTGTGGTCTGAAAAGTCAATAGACCTGTCTAGTGAAGGGGACACATCCAGGGTCATTGACACTGTGCAGCTGTGGTACTCATTAATGGCCTAGGGCAGTGCAGGGGTCAAAAGGAGACAAATGATGACAGAAGATGGGTCAGGAATGGGGGCAACCACAAAAATAAATACCACAAAAGACTATTTGATACACAAACTAAAAAGTGAGTGGTTAAGTAAAACTACTTGGTAACTTTATATATTATGTATGAATAGCTGACAACACTTCACAAGTTTATGTTACAAAGCTAGGCAGCTGAAAAACAAAAATCAAAGCATTGTTAAAAACAAATTTAGAACATAGTAGAATTTAAAAGTATGCAATGCCTCTATAAGAAATGAACAGACTACTATATTGAAACATATAGCAGAAACGGATGAGGGTGTCTTCTTCCTCCAATAACAAATTTGCAGGTAGCTACAAAACAATCCTCCTGACAGCAGTGGGAGAAGCTGCAGATCACTTCTCATTTCATTTACCACCTAATTCATGCTCCAGACCTTAGTTAACCCCTTAACCTCATACGTTGATGCCTTTAACTTCTCACCTATAACAGTAAAACAAACAAAGTCACTGTTAGTAAATCTTAATACCACTGTCACAAAATTCAGAAACTTCCCCAATCCTTCCTAAAATATGTCACAGAGAATATTGCAAATGATCTCAGTCATATATTTAACTTATCCTTAACTTCAGGCATAGTTCTCTCAGCATTCATACCTTCCAGAATCACCGATTTGACAAAAATGAATGTTTTGCCCTAGACTTAAAGTGAACAGGCCTATAGCCAACCTTTATCTAAAAACTAAAATCTTGGAAAAACTGATCTATAGAAACAAACCACAGGAACTGGGATGCTGCAACAGTTTATTCCGGTACCTCGGCAAAGTGCCTTCAAAGGAATAATCACAAAGTCAAAAGCTGCATCTTATATACTGTGCATCACAGCAATAAATTAATCAATTAATCAATTACAAACAATTAAATGAGCTCCACAGAATTAAGGGTACCATACATATATATATATATGAATATAAAAATGTATAAATACCAAACTGTACATAAATGTTAAAGAACAATGATATATAATGAATAACAATAATACCTAAATATTAAGATTCATTTCCAAGTTCAAACCCCTTGGCTTAAGGGTACCAAACTTCAAAATAAGTCTGCTTTCTAAGTTTAACAAACACTGCAAAAAATTGCCAACATTATGCAAGTTTGGTTTAGCTAAAGCACAAAAAAATAAAGAATCCATCAAACCATTGTGAACTGCATGGAAATGTTCAGAAATTGGGCTGTCTATTCTAGCATTCCGGACATCACCCATGTGTTCCAAAATGCGTATTTTCAATTGACGTTTGGTTTGGCCTATATAATATTTTGGTGGAACACATCCAAAAATGGTATGTTCCAAATGAGAGGGTCAGAAGGAAGTTCACGAAGTGGTCGGGACTCTTCTGTTTCATCGTCGGACACAGCTGCCAGTAGTAAAAAAAGTGTTTCCTTCGAGAGGGTAGACATTATGGATGACACTGGCACGTCTATGGAGACGGAAGAACAAGGCAGATGGAATTTTCGTCAGGGATTCAAACGCAAGTCACGACCAAAGGGTCGTAATAAAAGGTACTGATTCTATCATTGAAATTGATTCTGGGACTGCTTTTTGTTCTACTGCTAACTCTACTGCTAAGCGCCTTAATTCTGATAATGGCGTTTCTGCAGAATCTGCTTTGAACTGTATGAATATAGTCAACTTAAGCGACTTTGTTATAACGTCTGATATGCAGCTGGTGTTAAATAGGGGAAGTAAATTTGTGCCCACTAAAGTACCAGCTCTTTCTGATATACTCATAGATATCAAGCGCTTTTGTAGGAAGCTATATTTAAAAGTTTTTTTCGAAATCAATAGCAGTCCAAGCAATAGATGTTTGGAAAATGTTGAAAATGATGAATTTGCTTGTGTTGATATGGATATGAATAACACTTTTTGTTCTTTTGATTCTGATGAATTTTCCATTTTACTTGATCCTTTATTGGACCTTTCTATACATGATTATGAAACTGAAGGGTTTGGAATTAATGACACGGAGGTTCCTGTTGGGCGTGGCTCTGCTTTTAGTGTAGATGAAGTTAGTACTGTGGAGAATACTGAGCGTTTTTTTACTGGTTATGGTAAATTTACATTACCTCAACTGCCTGCCTGCAGTTCTTTTTGTCCACCTAAAAACTCTGCTATTCTTAGGGACTTTGAAAATGTTTTATGCAAGAAGGTAGAGATTGAATATGTAATGTTTCTAAAGCAATACATTACTTTCAATCTTAATAAATCTTAATGGTTAGCTTTAAAGATGATGAAAGAAGCTTCTAATAAATATGTTTTTTGTACTGCTGATAAGGGTGGCAACTGGGTAATCATGGAGAGGTGTCATTACTTAAAAATGAATTATGATTTGTTGTGTAATGATTATGTTTATGTTGAGTTACCTACTAATCCCATCAGTGAATATAATTCAGCTCTTTTGGAAATTCTTGAGAGGGGTGAAAGGTTAGGTTTCTTAAATAGGAAAGACGTTAAAAGATTGTTTATTGTTAACCCTAAGGATCCTACCTTTCATACATTACCCAAAATACATAAAAACCTTCGAGACCCTTCTGGCTGCCCTATTGTGTCCTGTTGTGGAGGCTTTTTGGAGCATGTAGGCATATTCTTAGACAGCATAATAAAAAAAGAACTTAAGCATGTAACCTCTCACATTAGCAATACTAATCAGTATTGTGAATTGATAAAAAATTTTAAATGGGATTCAAGCTACTATTGGGCCACAGTCGACGTGAAGGCTTTATACACCAGCATCAGCACAAAATTTGGTCTGGAAGCCATTATTAAAATTTTGGGAGAGGGTCCACGCACTTCTTTTGTTATCGCGCTTTTGGAATTTGCACTCACTCATAATTATTTTTTGTTTGAGCAAAAAGTATTTCTTCAGAAAGAAGGGACTGCCATGGGGGCTAATTTTGCCCCCACTTATGCCATTCTATTCATGTCATATTTTGAGATCAATTTTTTGTATACGTTGGAATTTTTTCAGAGAAGGGTTGTTTCCTATCACAGATGTATTGATGATTTAATTTTTGTCTGTAAGGGAGATATATCAGAATTTGATACATTTGTGGTTAGTCTTCATCAAAATAAATTTGGTTTGGAATTCACATATATTGTGAATTCATACAAGATTCAGTTCTTGGATATTTTGTTGTATGTAGATCAACAGGAGCTAGTTCAGTTTAGATCTTTTAGGAAAGACATAGCTTCTAATAACTTTTTACATGCAACTAGTGCACATCCTACACATATGATTGAGGCACTCCCTTTCGGTGAGTTTAAACGTATCCAGGAACACACCTCTGAAAATATTTTTTTAGAATCTGAATTTGTGAATGTTAGTAATAGACTAATGACTAGGGGTTATTCTGAAAGTTTGATCAGGAAAAGTCGTGACAGACTATTAAATCCAAACAGGAAGGAGAATAAAGTATCAAAAGTTTTTAATAAAAGTTTTGGACACAATGAAGATTTTTGTGTCAATAGTGAGAAGATATTCTTTGTTACGAAATATTCTCTTTTCTCAGGGGTTTTAAAAGAGATTGTAGATTTTTTATGGCCAATTGTTAATAAAAATGAGGATATAGGCCATTTATGTCCTGATTATGTTTCCTTTTCGTATGGCAGGTATGCTAACCTAAAGGAAATTTTGAAACCCAAGTACTTGTCTTTTGATGGTGTTAGTTCCGATTTTCTCATTCCATATCATGGCATGTCTAAGTGTGGAAAATGTAAAGTTTGTGTCAAAGTCAGAAATTCATCTGGCTGCATTATTAATGGGGTTAAATACATTGCCAAAAACAACTTTAATTGTAAGTCATGTGGTGTAGTGTACATTGTTGGTTGTGGATGTGTTCCACCAAAATATTATATAGGCCAAACCAAACGTCAATTGAAAATACGCATTTTGGAACACATGGGTGATGTCCGGAATGCTAGAATAGACAGCCCGATTTCTGAACATTTCCATGCAGTTCACAATGGTTTGATGGATTCTTTATTTTTTTGTGCTTTAGCTAAACCAAACTTGCATAATGTTGGCAATTTTTTGCAGTGTTTGTTAAAGTTGGAAAGCAGACTTATTTTGAAGTTTGGTACCCTTAAGCCAAGGGGTCTGAAATTGGAAATGAATCTTAATATTTAGGTATTATTGTTATTCATTATATATCATTGTTCTTTAACATTTATGTACAGTTTGGTATTTATACATTTTTATATTCATATATATATATGTATGGTACCCTTAATTCTGTGGAGCTCATTTAATTGTTTGTAATTGATTAATTGATTAATTTATTGCTGTGATGCACAGTATATAAGATGCAGCTTTTGACTTTGTGATTATTCCTTTGAAGCCACTTTGCCGAGGTACCGGAATAAACTGTTGCAGCATCCCAGTTCCTGTGGTTTGTTTCTGTTTTTGCTGTTCGTTGTTTTTTTTCTCAAAAACTGATCTATAACCAGCTCCTAAACCATAATAATAGCTGTGGTTTAACGTGCTCTCAGAAGTGTGGCTTTCAATATGCATGTGTGCTGTTACAGCCCTTATTGTTGCCACTGATTCCATTTATATCCATCAGCCCTATCACTGTTGGCATTTTACTGATATGACCACGGCATTTGTACTGTTACAGCCCTTATTGTTACCACTGATTCCATTTATACCCATCATCCCCATTACTGATGGCAGTTTACTGATGTGAATGTGGCATTTGTACTATTACAGCCCTTATTATTGCTGCCACTGATTCCATTTATACCCATCAGCCCTATCACTGTTGGCATTTTACTGATATGACCACGGCATTTGTACTGTTACAGCCCTTATTGCTGCCACTGATTCCATTTATACCCATCAGCCCCATCAGTGCTGGCATTTTACTGATATGAATGTGGCATTTATGCTATTACAGTCCTTATTGTTACCACTAATTCCATTTATACCGATCAGCCCCATCACTGCTGCATTTTACTGATATGACCATGGCATTTATGCTATTACAGTCCTTATTGTTACCACTAATTTCATTTATACCCATTAGTTCCATCACTGCTGGCATTTTACTGATATGACTATGGCATTTCTACTGTTACAGCCCTTATTGTTACCACTGATTCCATTTATACCCATCAGCCCCATTACTGATGGCATTTTACTGATATGACCATGGCATTTATGCTATTACAGTCCTTATTGTTACCACTAATTTCATTTATACCCATCAGCCCCATCACTGCTGCATTTTACTGATATGACCATGGCATTTATGCTATTACAGTCCTTATTGTTACCACTGATTCCATTTATACCCATCAGCCCCATCACTGCTGCATTTTACTGATATGACCATGGCATTTATGCTATTACAGTCCTTATTGTTACCACGGATTCCATTTATACCCATTAGTTCCATCACTGCTGGCATTTTACTGATATGACCATGGCATTTATGCTATTACAGTCCTTATTGTTACCACTAATTTCATTTATACCCATTAGTTCCATCACTGCTGCATTTTACTGATATGACCATGGCATTTATGCTATTACAGTCCTTATTGTTACCACTAATTTCATTTATACCCATTAGTTCCATCACTGCTGCATTTTACTGATATGACCATGGCATTTATGCTATTACAGTCCTTATTGTTACCACTAATTTCATTTATACCCATTAGTTCCATCACTGCTGCATTTTACTGATATGACCATGGCATTTATGCTATTACAGTCCTTATTGTTACCACTAATTTCATTTATACCCATTAGTTCCATCACTGCTGCATTTTACTGATATGACCATGGCATTTATGCTATTACAGTCCTTATTGTTACCACGGATTCCATTTATACCCATTAGTTCCATCACTGCTGCATTTTACTGATATGACCATGGCATTTATGCTATTACAGTCCTTATTGTTACCACTAATTTCATTTATACCCATTAGTTCCATCACTGCTGGCATTTTACTGATATGACCATGGCATTTATGCTATTACAGTCCTTATTGTTACCACTAATTTCATTTATACCCATTAGTTCCATCACTGCTGCATTTTACTGATATGACCATGGCATTTATGCTATTACAGTCCTTATTGTTACCACGGATTCCATTTATACCCATTAGTTCCATCACTGCTGGCATTTTACTGATATGACCATGGCATTTCTACTGTTACAGCCCTTATTGCTGCCTCTGATTCTATTTATAGCAATTAGCCTCATCACTGCTGGCAAAGGCTAAGGATAAGGCATATGGAGAGTTGTATGAAAGGTTGTACACTAAGCAGGGAGAAAAGGACATCTACCAATTGGCTAGACAGAGGGACCCAGCTGGGAAAGATGTGCAACAGGTAAGGGTGATAAAGGATAATGAGGGAAACATACTTACAAGTGAGGAGAGTGTGTTGAGCAGATGGAAAGAGTACTTTGAGGGGATGATGAATGATGAGAATGAGAGAGAAAGAAGGTTAGATGATGTGGAGATAGTGAATCAGGAAGTGCTATAGATTAGCAAGGAGGAAGTAAGGACAGCTATGAAGAGGATGAAGAATGGAAAGGCTGTTGGTCCAGATGACATACCTGTAGAAGCATGGAGGTGTTTAGGAGAGATGGCAGTGGAATTTTTAACCAGGTTGTTTAATGAAATCTTGGAAAGTGAGAAGATGCCTGAGGAGTGGAGAAGAAGTGTTTTGGTACCGATGTTTAAGAATAAGGGTGATTTGCAGAGCTGTAGTAACTACAGTGGGATAAAATTGATCAGTCACAGCATGAAGCTATGGGAAAGAGTAGTGGAAGTTAAGTATAAAGGGAGATGATGATTAGTGAGTAGCAGTTTGGTTTCCTGCCAGGAAAGAGCACTACAGATGCTATGTTTGCTCTGAGAATGTTGATGGAGAAATATAAAGAAGGTCAGAAGGAGTTGCATTGTGTCTTTGTGGACTTTGAGACAGCATATTACAGGGTGCCTAGAGAGTTGTGGTATTGTATGAGGAAGTTGGGAGTGGCAGAGAAGTATCTAAGAGTGGTACAGGATATGTATGAGGGTAGTGTGACAGTGGTGAGGTCTGCGGTAGGAGTGACGGATGCATTTAAGGTGGAGGTGGGATTACATCAAGGGTCAGCTCTGAGCCCTTTCTTATTTGCAATGCTGATGGACAGGTTGACAGATGAGATCAGGAAGGAGCCCCCATCGACTATGATGTTTGCAAATGACATTGTGATCTGTAGTGAGAGTAGAGAACAGGCTGAGAAGACCATGGAGAGGTGGAGATATGCTCTAGAGAGGACAGGAGAGGAATGAAGGTTAGTAGTACTAAGGCAGAATATATGTGTGTGAATGAGAGGGAGGATAGAGGAAGGGTGAGGATGCAGGGAGTAGAGGTGGCGAAGGTGGATGAGTTTAAATACTTGGGATCAACAGTTCAGAGTAATGGTGAGTGTGGAAGAGAGGTGAAGAAGGGAGTGTAGGCAGGGTGGAGTGGGTGGTGAAGAGTGTTAGGAGTGATTTGTGACAGACTGGTACCTGTAAGAGTGAAAAGGAAGGTCTACAAAGGGGTAGTGAGACCAGCATTGTTATATGGGTTGGAGACGGTGGCATTGACAAAAAGGCAGGAGTCAGAGCTGGATGTGGCAGAGTTAAAAATGTTAAGATTTGCATTGGGTGTGACGAGGATGGACAGGATTAGGAATCAGTATATTACAGGGTCATCTCAGGTTGGATGGTTTGGAGACAAAGCCAGAGAGGTGAGATTGCATTGGTTATGGCATGTGCTGAGGAAGGATGCTGGGTATATTGGGTAAAGGATGCTAAGGATGGAGCTTCCAGGTAAGAGGAAAAGAGGAAGGCCTAAGATAAGGTTTATGGATGTGGTGAGAGAGGACATGCAGGCGGTTGGTGTGGCAGAGCAAAATGCAAATGACAGGAAGAAATAGAAACAGATGATTCGCTATGGCGATCCCTAATGGGAACAGCAGAAAGAAGAAGAAGAAGCCCATCAGTGCTGGTATTTTACTGATATGACCATGGCATTTCTACTGTTACAGCTCTTACTGCTGCCACTGATTCCATTTATACCCATCAGCCCCATCACTGCTGACATTTTACTGATATGGCCATGGCATTTGTACTGTTACAGCCCTTACTGCTGCCTCTGATTCCATTAATACCAATTAGCCCCATCACTGCTGGCATTTTATTCATATGACCGTGGCATTTGAAATTGCAAACCATGACCTCCTACGCAACAAACTTACTAAACTCAGTTTTAGTGATAAAACAATAAATTGGTTCAGGAGGTATCTGAAGGACAGAACATTTCAAATACATGAAAAATAACCAGCCAGATTCAATAAAGCCTACACAGTGTGTAAAGCCAGGCAAATAAGGTAAACACCATAGAATGCAAATTAGAGCATAAGCAGTTGAACTGTATGCTAATCAACTAATCCAAGATGGAGGAGCTTTTCAACAAGCTATAAAGCATCTGTGTAGACTCAGTGCTGGTTTTCCCTGCAAATTTCAAAAACTACTGGGATACAGTCACAGAAAGGAGTCTACACAGAAACAACGTTAGGAGCTGCCGTTGCTTTAATTCATGAGTATGTGCAACAGGCTGAAGTCTATGCTGCTGTCACTGCTACTAATAGACCATGGTGAAGAAGGAGAAGAGTTTTCAGACCCCGGGTAACTTATTACAATCTACATGATGAAGAAATTGTAGAGCACTACAGGGTGGATAGAAAGCCACTACAGGGACTCTGCAACCTCTGTCATCCTCAACTCAGAGCCAGGGCAAACTGAGGGGAACCCATCCCAGGGGAGACAAAGGTATGTGTAACACTTAGAATTTTAGCTATAGGTACCTTTCAGAGACCAACAGGTGACATGCTGGAGGTGTGATAGGCATCAGCATCCAGGATCCTTCATCAGTTCCTGAATGCTATGCTCCAACATGCTATGACCACATATATTTTCCCCATACGCCTAAGGATATGGCCAGAAATATGCAGGAGTTCTACCCTTTAGCACACTACACTGAATTACTGGGTGCCATATATTGCACACATGTAGAAATTAAGGCATTTTTGGACTTCCTGAAAATATTGAGGGCAATAACATGGCTACTTTCCTTAACACCTGGATACCTAAAACATTTGACTTACCAGAAGCTCTGTCTTTTGGAATAGAAAGAGCACACCAAGCACTAACTGCAGTAAACAGCACTAACAGAAAGTAACCCAGATCAGTTATTGTTAAAGTCTTGTCTTCATGGGATAAAGAGTTGGTATTAAAGACAGCTTGGTCTAAGTCTCCACTAAAATACAATGATTCAATAATCCGTTTTGACAATGACTACTCTTCACAGGTCATTACCAAGATGAAAGTATTTTTACCATTGATTAAAGAACTAAAGAAAATACAAATAAAGACTCACCTTTAGTTTCCTGCGAGGTTGAAAGTCTTCCTTCCAGAGGGTCCCAAGATGTTTGATGATCTGGATTCTGCACTGTCCTTTGTTAAAAATCATAAAATATTGGAAAAATTAGAAGAAATGGAATGGGCTAAGTCATCTCTTAAAAGGTTGGCATCTAATTCCACATGGAAAACTAATGAAAAATAAAAGCAACTGAAAAGTAAATAAACATAAGACATTCTTTTCTAATACAATGTCTTGTTGTTTTGGACTATAAACTGTTAGCAAATCTATACAGTTATGATCTGTTAACAAGGTAAGCTCATCTTTCCATTTGTTATGTTAAGCATATATAAGGTTTACATCTATATCAAAATTTTAATATTAATCATTATATTACTGCATATAACTTCTCTTTCTCACAGATAAACATTATTATTCATCTGCTATTAGCAATCACTACTACCCTTTTAGAATAAATCATAATAGTGTGGTACTTTCCCAAAATATAGTAATAACTTAATTATTATGGGTCTTAATATATGATTTAACTTGATATACCCAAAATACAGTAAAATATTCATATAACAGCTTTTATAAGACACTTCTAATACATTAATAACATCAAGACAAAACATGTTATGTCTAATTAGTAATCCCCTATGCATAGTGTCTTTTACAGATACAAATTTAAGATACAACATTTGTTATGGCTTTTAATAGACAAACACTTATTTGGGAAGTGCTATCTGTATGTGTGTTTTTTTTTTGGGGGTCTAAAGATTTAAAAGAAATGTTATAACTATGGTTCCGATGTGTGTAGATTATTCTTAATATTATTTCAAATGCATTGTTTAACTTGTTTATGGAATTGGTCATACATGCTTTACACATTGTAATCTGCTTGGTTTGGGCTCACAAGGCTCATAACTGTTATTTTTCCTGTAAAGAGAAGAGCAAAGAAAAAAAAAAGGCTTGTTAACATTTTACAACTGATTTTCCTACGGATTACATATAAGAGACTATTTCACTCAATAATTACCTTGCGACGATCATCCGCGAGTTTCAGCCGTTCCCGGACCCTATTACCAGCTAAGAAATCTTCTCCTTAACATTTTCTCACATTCTCGGATGTGCGAAGCACCCAGATGACGTCAGTGCTTATGAACAAGCGCATACAGGAAGTGGAAAGCTCGGCAGAGGCCGAGAAGTGACTGAGATATGTATTCCTTGACATTGTATGCTTCATTTTATATATAGCATTCACTAACCTAAATATTTTCTATTTTTTAAGATCTGCACCAATACCTAGAGGTTTTTGCCTACATTCACTCATCGATCCACTCATTTGTTAAGCATCTGTGTTTTTGGAAAATGCAGTTACGTAAGTGTCCTTTCTATTTCTAAATGTAGAATTCCTTCTGCAAAGTATGTTGGTCACCCGGATCCTATTTTAAAGGTTTATTTCAGATATACAAGACTTTTCTTACATAAAAATTACTATTAGTTAATGAGAGCTGACCTCTTGATGCTCGTGTTATGGTATACATGGGCAGGTGAACATAAAGTGGTTTGTGGGACTGACTGTTGTGTTACTTAAAAACCTGAGTATGTGTGGGCAGTAACATACTTATTAGTACATTTTTCCAAGATTTGTAAGACAAGTTTGTCCACTTCTCTCAAAGGATGAAATGTGAATCTGTATTCTTTATTGGATTACTAGATCACTGGGACAAGGTAAATCTGGACTGCTTAGTTCTATATTTTCACTTGTCTATTGTTTATAGTAGAATATTACATTTCTATATAAGACAGTATGTGTTACATTGAGAGGAATTTTGAGAGATTCATTTAAATGTTTTAGACAAATATTAACATAAGAATGTAGAGGTGTATTTTGTTTTATTGTCTAAATTATGCTTGCTTTAGTGTTCATTTTCCGTTCCAAGTAACTGACACAAGTCAAAGTTCATATAAAAAGTATCTATTCAGAGGCTGAGTTAAGCTTGGGAAATCATGTTTTTCCTCAAACAGTGGATCTCCCATGTTTCTAACAGGCATTCATAAAGAGATATATGTATCAGACCTGCATGCCAAAGATAACAGTTAACATTGTTTCTCTTAGTTTAAATATGCATTACCATTAGAAATATAATGGGAGAAAAAAGCAGCGATTTACAGACTGTAGTGTTGATTACATTAGAGTAATGATAAAGGGAATTATTCAGCACTGCTGCAGCTGTTTCCTTAACTTTCTGCAAGAAGAGCAGGACCCAAGCAATACACAGTATTACTATTTTTACCATGAGCACTGACAATGAGAGATAGCCGATCCCTCATCCTATACATGAACAGGTAGAATGCACACACCATATAGTGAGATGAGCACCCCTACCATATATATAATTTTCTCACTGTGTGCTTATAAAATGCTAAACACAGTAGAAGCTGCGCTGTATGTTAGCAGCCAGGACCAATCTAGCAAACAGACTCAACTTATTTACTCTTTGTGGAAGAGATTAGTGACAACCTTTTGGAGGAGAAGGTAAGGTAGTATTTATTCTATCAAGGGAATATTAGCCAGAGCATCTAAAAATACCCCTACTCTTTCTAATAAGCACTATGGAATCCTTTACATTCACCTGAGCTACTGTTAAATAAAGCTGAGGCAACCTTGGACCAACATTATATAATGGAGGAATGCACAGTCAGGAGCGGAGCACTCTTCTTAATCCTGAACTACAATATCAGCAACCCAACTACCTAGTATAGGAATAGATCCCACAAGTTTGAATGCTAAAGGAAAGTGAACTACTTATTGAGGTATTGGCATTATATGCTAAATATACATAGCTATCCTTCCTGTAAATTACGGCACAGATGATTGTTGTATTGGTTGTGCCCTAGCAGACGTTATCTTGCTTTAATATAACCACATTTGGGAGTGCAGAGAGTGCACAGATGGGGATGTGCAGCGGATGTGATGCTCAAGGACTTGATAATGGGGAGATATGCCTTTTGGTTGCATTGTGGGAAGGTTGTCTACATGTTCTCGTTCAGGGATGATATCTGCATTGACTGAGGGATGGAGCGATGGAGGGAGTTTAGTACTGAAGGTGCAAATGAGGTGGAGGAAATTTTCATGCCTCTGTCCTGTCAGTGCTTTTCGGGTCTATGGGTCTGCTTGGTGCAAGTTGATCTGTTGTGGGATCTCTCTTTTTGGTATATGTAGGAATATAATGGGAATGAATGTTAAGACAGCAGAATTGATTCGGTAATGTGAGATTTAGACAGCATTTGGTGGCAAATCAATTCTCTGCATGACATTATTACTATGGACACTTTGCACGGTTGAGCGGTTGCAGAGAGTGCTGGGTAGCATTTCTTTACAGTGCATATGTGCCTTACATGTAGATCTGTTGTGAGCTCTCTCCTTAGCACATGTAAGAATATAAGAAATGTTATGACTAAAACTACAAAGATGACTTTGTGTTATGGTTTTAGACAGCTATTAATGATAAATTAATTTTGTACATAACATTGTTTAGAATAAGCACTTTACATAATTGAGCAGTTTCAAAGAAGGCTGGGCAGAATTTTTGTACAGTGAATATCTACCACATACACTAAGATATTCACCTTCAAACTAGATAAAGTTGTTTATAGCTTTAATAATAATTCTACCCAATTGAAGTGTATGTTTATCTCCTTGAATAACATGTTCTGATGTTTTGAGGCATTGAAAATTCTTATTGACTGTGGCAGATTTAATTATAACTGTGATATAAAGGTCTTATAAAATAACACCTCACACAGAAGCAAAAATATTTCATTTATCTGTAATAATTTTATATCTCTAACATCTATCAGGTTACACCTACTAGAAAACATATTGTAGTAGATCAACTGGCAATACTTCAATACATCACAATATATTTACTGTTTTTTTTTCTCCATCTTCTATATCGCATACATATATATATTTGTGAGAAAGGAAACAAAAAATGATTAATGAATGTATATTTAATAACTTACAATACTTCTGTTAACATAATAGATCTTAGAAATCTGTTTCTGACTGTATATATCCTTGTTTGAAGAAAATTATTAATACGAAATAGTTTAATAACTATTGATAGATATTACTATTATATTATACTATGTTAAATGCGGTTAAATAGTAATTAGTCAAAATAGATAGTTTTATACTATCCTTATGATACTTTATATTAGAGACTAGCTTTTTATACATACACAATAATTTACATTGTATTTCATTTTCGTGATTAACATATTATATCAGATGAAATATATCTAGTTAAATTTTAATAGATTTAAGTTAAAATATTCACTAGTTTTATATCTGATCACTATTACTTAATACATATTACTGGTGGTAGCTGTGTTCTGTTGCTACTGGTTAAGGGTTTGATCTCAGTGGCAAATATCATTGAGACAGGGAGTTTATTCCAGGCGGAGAGCTATATTGTGTTTTTATAATCTGTATTATATGTTCATTGTTAAAAAAACAGTTTCTTTTGACATCCATTTTAATCTATCCAAATAGAAATTTAAGTTACAATGCTTATGATATATGTGTTTCCCACTATGAATCAATGTATAATACTTGTAGAATGAACATGTTTATGGTTGGAAAGAGATTCTCAAATTACACATGTTGTATTGATATGTTATTAATTAATCAATTGGAAATTGATGGTGTAATGATTAATGTTGTTAGTGCATATGCTCCACAAGTTGGGTGTGCAATGGATGAGAAAGAAAAATTTTGGAGTGAATTGGATGAAGTGGTGATGACTGTACCCAAGGGTGAGAGAGTGGTGATTGGAGCAGATTTCAATGGGCATGCTGGTGAAGGGAACAGTGGGGATGAGGAAGTGATGGGTAGGTATGGCGTTAAACAAAGGAATGCAGAAGATCAGATGTTAGTGGATTTCACGAAAATGATGGACATGGCTGTGGTGAATATGTATTTTAACAAGAGAGGGAGGAGCATAGGGTGACATACAAGAGTGGAGGAAGATGCACACAGGTGGATTATATCTTATGTAAGAGGGCCAGTTTGAAGGAGATTGGAGACTGTAAAGTGGTAACCAGAGAAAGTGTAGTTAGGCAGCATAGGATGGTGGTTTGTAGGATGATGTTGGTGATCAAGAAGAGGAGGAGGAGTGTGAGGGCAGCACCAAGGATCAAATGGTGGAAATTGAAAAAGGGTAATTGTGAGGTGGAGTTCAGGGATGAGTTAAGACAGGCACTGGGTGGCAGTGAAGAGTTACCAAATAGCTGGGTAACTACAGCAGAGCTAGTAAGGGAGACGGCTAGAAAGGTGCTTGGTATCACATCGGGACAGAGGAAGGATGATAAGGAGACATGGTGGTGGAATGAGGAAGTACAGAAGAGTATACAGGCAAAGAGGTTGGCAAAGAAGAAGTGGGATTGTCAGAGAGATGAAGAAAGTAGACAGGAGTATAAGGAGATGAGGTGCATGGCAAAGAGGGAGGTGGCGGAGGCTAAGGATAAGGCATATGAAGAGTTGTATGAAAGGTTGGACACTAAGGAGGGAGAAAAGGACCTGTACCAATTGACTAGTCAGAGGGGACCGAGCTAGGAAAGATGTGCAGCAGGTAAAGGTGATAAAGGATAATGAGGGAAACATACTCACAAACAAGGAGAGTGTGTTGAGGAGATGGAAAGAGTACTTTGAGGGGTTGTTGGATGAAGAGAATTAGAGGGAGAGAATGTTGGATGATGTAGGGATAGTGAATCATGAAGTACAATGGATTAGCAAGGAGGAATTAAGGATAGCTATGAAGAGAATGAAGAATGGAAAGGCTGCTGGACCAGATGACATACCTGTGGAAGCATGGAGGTGTTTAGGTGAAATGGCAGTGGAGTTTTTAACCAGATTGTTTAATGAAATCTTAGAAAGTGAGAGGATGCCTGAGCATAGGGGAAAAATGTGTTTTGGTACCGATTTTTAAGAATAAGGGTGATGTGCAGAGCTGTAGTAACTACAGAGGGATTAAATTGATCAGTCACAGCATGAAGTTATGGGAAATAGTAGTGGAAGATAGATTAAGAAGGGACGTGATGATTAGTGAACAGCAGTATGGTTTCATGCCGGGAAAGAGCACTACAGATGCGATGTTTGCTCTGTGAGTGTTGATGGAGAAGTACGGAGAATGTCAGAAGGAGGTGCATTGTGTTTTTGTAGACTTAGAGGAAAGCATATGACAGGGTGCCTAGAGAGGAGTTGTGGTATTGTATGAGGAAGTCAGGAGTGTCAGAGAAGTATGTAAGAGTGGTACAGGATATGTACGAGGGTAGTGTGATAGTGGTGAGGTCTGCGGTGGGAGTGACGGATGCATTTAAGGTGGAGGTGGGGTTACATCAAGGATCAGATCTGAGCCCTTTCTTATTTGCAATGGTGATGGACAGGTTGACAGATGAGATCAGACAGGAGTCCCCATGGACTATGATGTTTGCAGATGACATTGTGATCTGTAGTGAGAGTAGGGAACAGGTGGAGGAGACCCTGGAGAGGTGGAGATATGCTCTAGAGAGAAGAGGAATGAAGGTCAGCAGGACTAAGACACAATATATGTGTGTGAATGAGAGGGAGGATAGAGGAATGGTGAGGATGCAAGGAGTAGAGGTGGTGAAGGTGGATGAGTTTAAATACTTGGGGTCAATAGTTCAGAGTAACGGTGAGTGTGGAAAAGAGTTGAAGAAGAGAGTACAGGCAGGATGGAGTGGGTGGAGAAGAGTGTCAGGAGTGATTTGTGACAGACGAGTACCTGTAAGAGTGAAAGGGAAGGTCTACAAGAGGGTAGTGAGACCAGTTATGTTATATGGGTTGGAGACAGTGGCATTGACAAAAAGGTAGGAGTTTGAGCTGGATGTGGCAGAGTTAAAGATGTTAAGATTTGCACTGGGTGTGACGAGGGTGGACAGGATTAGGAATAAGTATATTAGAGGGTCAGCCCAAGTTGGAAGTTTTGGAGACAAAGCCAGAGTGGCAATATTACGTTGGTTTGGACATGTGCTGAGGAGGGATGCGGAGTATATTGGGAAAAAGATGCTAAGGATGACGCTACCAGGTTACAGGAAAAGAGGAAGGCCTAAGATAAGGTTTATGGATGTGGTGAGAGAGGACATGGTTGGTGTGACAGAGCAAGATGCAGAGGACAGGAAGAAATGGAAACAGGTGATCCGCTGTGGCAACCCGTAACGGGAACAGCCAAAAGAAGATGATGATGTTATTAATTAATCACACACTCATACCTATATAACATGACTATATTAAAAGGCATATCGTTTAATATAAATGGTCTAAATAACCCCATCAAAAGAGGTAGTTTGTTTAAATTTCTAGCCCTACATAAACCAAACTTAATTTTTTTACAGGAAACTCATTTAATAGGAGATAATATTAAGTTCTTGAACACAAATAAATATACAATCATCGCAAGCTCAGTATATACAAAAAAGAAAAGGGGGGTTGCAATTTTATGGGACAAATCACTTCCTTTACCAAGAATAATTAAAACATATCAAGATAACAAAGGATTGCTATGTTTAGCCATAATTGAAATAAACAAAAAAATATATACAATAATAAATAATTACTGGTTACCGGGAATAGGTACTAATACTATCAAACAACTTTTATCCCAAATACTATCTCAGTCTGAGGGAAATATTATCATGGCAGGGGACTTTAATTGAATTCTAGATTTAAAAGACACAACCACTTTAACAAATAGAAAAATTACCCCTCAAGCAAAACAATTAATAAAATGTATAGACTCCTAGCTGCTCAAAGATATTTTTGACTTCACAGATCCTAGCTCTCTAAAATACACATTCTATTCCAATAGACACAAATCATATTCCAGAATTGATAGAATACTATTCTCCACACAAATTATAAATGATTTAAATAACAGCAAAATCATTTCTTGTCCAATCTCCGGTCATAATTCCATTATATTTGAATTAAATATCAACAACATCCCTAATTCACAAATAAAAAAAAATACCTACATATCTTATCCAACTTAAATATTTTCAGTCATTTTTAAAATAAGAAATAAAAAAAATTATAGATATAAATTCAGCATCTAATACTCATGACATATATGTTTGGGATGCACTAAAAGCTTACCTATATGGACAAATTAACAAATGGTATTACAATAAAAGGAAAATATGGGATAAAGATATGGAAACATTACAGAACAAGCTTGATTTATTGCATCTCAAAAATAGAGACAATCTCTCTTCTAAAAACAGAGAGGAAATAAGCAAATTAAATGAAGAATACAGAAACATACTACATCATAAGACAATGATTACATTAGAAAAATATAAATTCCTTGCTTATTCATTAAACCCTAAACATTTAACTAATCTCAAATATAAAACTAAAAGAATGAATAAACATAATCATATCAAAGAAATATATTCCCTGAAGAAAAAGAAAGAAGTATACAGTATACAAGATATAATAGAAGAATTTAGAAGTCACTTTCATACAATTAATCAAGATACACATAATATAGAAAGTAAAGACAACATTAAGCATTTTATTAATAAAAATCTTCATAATAAACTTAATAAACAACAAATAGAACTTATAGATAAACAAATTACCCTAGCCGACATACAAACTCAAATCAATATGCTCAAGCAAAATAAGGCACCTGGAAATGATGGTATCATACCAGAAATATATAAAGTTATACCCAAATCAACTATTTCATTACTCCATAAAGTATATATTACAGCTTAACAAGGACCCTAAATATTGTTCCTTTTACAGACCTATTTCTTTATTAAATACTGACTACAAGATGTTTATGAACATATTCACTGAAAGACTAAAAAAGTTTTTACCCCAATTAATAGATGAGAATCAGACAGGTTTTGTAATCAATAGAAACACTTATGATAATATAAAACGAACATTAGCCCTTATTGACTTCTCACAAAAGAAAAAAAAAGAACCTAACTTTAATTAGTTTGGACATAAATGCCGCTTTTGACCCAATTAATTGGGATTACCTGTTCACATTATTAGAGTGTTTAAATTTTTCATACAATTTTATTAATCTACTAAAACACTTATATGATGGTATTTTTGCTTATATCAAATTAGGTGCATATACTTCAAATAAAATTCCTATCATAAAAGGTAACAAGCAAGGTTGCCCACTATCTCCATTGTTGTTTACAATGATAATGGAACCATGGGCTAATGATATTAGGAATAATAATAAAATAGAGGGTTTAGAGCTTGAAAAAGATATAACAGCCAAAATTCAATTATTTGCAGATGATGTTCTCATCTCTACAAAAGGAAATGATTCTTCAATATCAGCCCTATTTGATTCGATTAAGATTTTTCAAAAGATGTCTGGGCTGTCTTTTAATGACAACAAAACTAAAATTCTACCCATACACTCAAATACAAATAACAAATCTAACTATAACTCTCAGCAGTTAACTAGTACAGATCAAATTACTTATTTAGGAATAATTCTAGCTAAAAACATCAAAACAATAATACAATTAAACTATAATAAGTGTTTTGAAAATATTCAAAATCTATTTTTAAAATGGAATACAATAACTTTCACTACAGAAGAAAGATTAACTATTATTAAAATGATTATTCTACCCAAAATATTATATATTATACAATCCATTCAAATACTCCCTTCAAAAAAAATGTATTCATAAGTTAAATACTTTAATATTAAAATTCTTTTGGTCCGGGAAAAAAACAAGAATATCAATTAATCAACATCAAAACAGTTGAAACAATGATGGGATAGCATTCCCAGATCTAAACCTTTACTCTGTTTCCTCAATAATCAAAACAATTACTCAACTTTTAGATGCTACACACTCAGCTAAGTGGAAACTGCTATGGGTTTCATCAGCTATACAGCTAATTTCCAGACCATCTACACACAAATTAGAAATAATAATTAACCCCTTTTTATGTATCCTAAAAGATTATTTTACTATACACATAAATCTCAGTCATACTACTAGCTACATTCATAATATTATAACAAATTTTAAAAATGTTATATATAAACACCCCAGATACAAACAATACTTCTTTTTGTTATTCCCCATAGCTTTCACACACAAATCTTTTATAACTTCAGACATAAATAAAATTACCATATTTAAACATAATGATCTTAAGTTTTGGTTTCAACTAACATCAGGACATAAAACCAAATCAGTTGAATACATAATACAGGAATATCAAATAGACAATACAATGTGGCTGGTTATACAAACACTTTTACTAACTCTAGCTAATAAATTAGAATTGATCTCATCAATTACTAAACACGAATCCAGTACTCTACTATACCATTTTCAATCAATCTTACTTCATAAACATACATATTCTGGCAAACTTTCTTTTATTTATAGAACTATAAGGGAAGAAACTTTCAGCTGTCCACAAAACTTCTGGAACTATTTTTACTCTATCAATAATAATCTCCTTACCAATTTAGACAAAGCAAACATGTTACAATCAGCAGGGTAAACTACTTTATGTTTGAATTGGAAATTATGTACCTGGAGATATATAAACAGATCATTCTACACTCCTCAATTAATGGATAAAATAAACAAAAATCAAAATATTTGTAATAAATGTAAATCAAATATAGACATAAACTGGGCACATATGTTTTACGAATGCCATACATTAAATACTTTCTGGGGGAAAATAAATCATTTACTACAGGCACTTTATTCAGACAATTTCACATTAAATAAATCTCTGCTGATATTTAATACTCCTGTTCCACAATGTGTCAGAAAAATAAAGTATCCACTATTATGGGCAATACTGGCAGTAGCCAGAAAGACCATTACAAAAAATTGGATTTCAGAGTCTCCTCCTTCCTTTTCTGAGTTCATGAATCTGTTAAATGTTGTATGCCAACTGCAATTAAAATCTATATACTCAAGGATAACCAAAAAAAACATACAATCTTCAATTGTGGGTTAATCTGCAAAACTTGTTGAAGAAGAATGAATCTCTATAACAAATTACATCAGTTTGTTTCTTCCATAATGACAATTTGCATTATAATCAGATATCAATAACACATTGTAAATATATTAATGGATGTCTATGTAAATACTTTAGTTGGTTCATTTCTGTTAGTTTGGTTTATATCAAATATGTAATCTATATAATGCTATTTATATATGTTAAAGTTTTCAGGTTACAGTTTTTACTATGATTTTATGCGATTGTTTACAATTTTTGAAAGTATTAAAATCAATAAAATTGTTTTGGAAAAAAAAAGAAATGCACACACATCTGCTGAAGAACACCATAATGTGGCACATGCTTAAACCAGATATACCATAGAGGGCATGTCTGGGCAGCTGAAGTCATGATTTTGGTGTGTAGAATACATCTGGAGGAACCCTGCAGTACAATACATGGATTTATACTGAAAATTTCACAGTAGGTGCCATGCTATACAACATCAGCCTTAGAAAACAGCTTCAACAAGATCAACAAGAGGAGGGGACACATATCCCACTACCAATGTCAAGGATATCAGAGCCACGTGCAGGTAAGGAGTCAGAGGGGGAAGCAGCAGCTGCTGTGGGTGTAGGCAGATGTAGCTGTGCTCAACATACCCTCGCATTGGTAAGAGACAGTGCATAGCACACTCACTCACTGTCTAAGGGCCTAAAACCTTCTTGCTGCATGCATACATATAGTAACATTGATGCCATGCAGCTCTCACAATATTTAGCTACCCATGTATTGGCTGTGTACTGTTTGTATCAGACAGAGTCAGCCCTGAATTAAAATGTTGCAACTGCTGGATTTACAAGGTAAGTGTTGAACCTGGAGTGTATTGTACAATAATATGAATGCCTGGCATATCCTTGCATGTTGTTACTTGGTAGTATAAGCAAGTAAAAGGTAGGAGATTTGTACAGAATGACCTTAACATGTGACAGCAGAGACTCATTTGACTTATATGTGTCCATTATTAAGTAGTAGGCCTCAGGCATCAAAGAGTCACACAGTCAAACCTCTCAAAAGTAGTGATGGTCAATGCATGCCCTCAGTTTAGCACCATACATTTGTACTGATAAATCATTAAAGAGAGAAGTTAGAAAGCAATGATACACATTGCAAGTTTCAGACTCCACAACCCTCACAAGATCAGTAACAATAGAGATGGAAACATTGTGATGCTCTCAACCATCTAATTTTCTAAGACCAATATAAGTCTAAGGAACAATTACCAGTTTAACATCACAAATGCAGATATACTAAGCACTGAGTCAGCTGTGCACCCTGAGCATCAGACACAGTCACTCAAAACTTATCCCTGAATCCCAAAGATACAAAACTGGGATATGGCACAGTTATCATCACTTGCACAGGGAGTTGTGAGTGGGCAGGAAGCCTAGGCTGATGCAAAAGGTCAGTGAGTATGTGTGAGTAAGAGAGAGAAGCAGTCAGACATGTGGATAAAGCAACAAATGGCCAGTGAGAAAAAGCTACTTTTAGCTGTTGTGAAATTGGTGTGTGTATGTCTGCAGGAGCACAGTGAAGCTTTGTGCTAGCTTGATGTCTTGGTATGTCAGACAGGTGTGAGCCGTGCATGGTAGAGGTGGCAGTTCATCATTGTCATACCCAACCATGAGAACTGGCTCTGCCAGGAGTTGCACTGGCATATCCGCACCCACAATCAGTTGGACTGCTGCTACTTGAATGTGACTGATGTCTGTTGGGTGAGCTCCCCTCATGATGATGCCCAGTACCACAACCTCATGGCCTGCCATGTCTGGATGTGGACAGCACAACCACTGATGGAGATGTGGAAGTACTGCCACTATGGGAGTATGACTTGGGCATGGCCACATTGGCTAACAGCAGATGATGTGACTGACCTGCTTCTACAAGGATGCCATCCCCCTCCCAGCAGACATTCCATCACAAACACCTCCCATTCCAATGTGTCATTTATCTGATGATTTGAATCAGCAACACGGTGGAGACAGTTATGCATGTCAGCCTGTGCCACATCTACAAACCTAAGCATTTGTCTGGAGGACCTATGGGAATGTGCCTGTGCCTTCATGATGGTCTTAAACATATGTTGAGTGGCACAGGAGGAGACTCTTGGTTCAGGTGGAGGATGGCCAACAGGCCTCCTTCGAGCATCCATAACAACCCTCCTGTGTGACATCTAACCCACACTTTGGCTATGGCCAGAGTCACCAGGCACTGAAGCCACAATAATCACACTTTTGTGATCAATTGTCTCACTCTCCACCTGTCCAATATCTGAGGATTCACTGGAATGGGTAGAAGTAGGCCTACAGGCTGTGTCCGATGGAATTTCAGGGGATGGCTGTATGTCAACCTCAGTGTCAAGTTCAACCTCTGCACCTCCTGAATGTGCCTGTTTGGCCACCATCATCATCAGAGTCTGTTGATACTCTGATATCTGGTGGTAGAAGTCCCACACTTTGACTGTCAGGAGCACCTGTGATAAGCAACAAACACAGCAACAATTAATACCTACACTACTATAATCTAATAAATGCTAACAAAATAACAGTGGTGCCACTATTAGACAGTACAGCAATACACACAACAGTCATGAAATCAACATCACACACTAAAATGTTTCTTTGAATTGCTCATCAGTACTGACATAAAAATGCTTGGCTTACCATGTGCAGATGATGGTATTCTCTCTATGTCAGAAGGTCCTGGAAGAAATTAAGCAAAAGGTAAGGACAACATCATCACCATCAACAGTAGCACAGGGGGTAATACTTTTTCTCCTTTACCTGTCCATTAACTATACTATCAACAAGAACCTGGATGACAACTCCAACCTAAGGCCACGTGTAGTCAATTTAATGTGTCAACTGTAGCAGTTTTCAATCCCATGCCACCCCCCAAAAAAAATTCTTGTGAAACAGAACTTATATATTGATTTAAATTATTGTACTATACAATAGTATTTAACAATTGAGATAAAAATGCAGACCTGGAAGCTCCTCCTGAGACATGCTTGCTGTCCCTGAAACAGTAGCACTAGTGACAAGGACATGCTGTTCTGCATTTTTGTGGGAGCTGTTAGGATCCCTGGCAGTGGACAGAAACTACTCATTTCCTGATAGTGATGGATCTGTAGTAGACCCCCACTTCTCATCTGATCACAGATCAATGCAGCTGCTCTCCTCCTTGTAGATAAGATCATGTCAGTGGCCCTATGGTGCACCTGATCATAGGTCCTGTTGTGCCCAGCTACTGCATTAATGTTTGCAACTATTGAGTCTACTTTGTCTGGTCAAAAGCCCATATACTCAAAACATTATTTTCACAAGATGAAAATAACGAAAACTGAAATCCCGAATTGCACAGTTTTTCCCAGGGCAAGTAAATGCTTGCCCAGCATGGGGAAATATGCCCCTTTTCCCTTTTCCCATTGTAGTGCAATCTCTGAGTTGGTATACATAATTAGGGGGTGTGGGGCTGCAGCCCACCACATCGGCAGTGTGGGTGGTGTGGCCCCCACTTAGATGGCTTTCAGATACTATGGTGTGTTTTTGTGAACTTTTAGGCAAATGTTTACTTGCCATTGAGAAAAAATGCACGGTTCAGGATTTTAGCTTTTGTTATGTTCATCTCATGAAAATAAAGTTTGAGTATCTCGACTTTCAAGCATGCAAAGTAGATTAATGTAGATAAGATCATGTCAGTGGCCCTGTGGTGCACCTGATCATAGATGCTGTTGTGGTCACCTACTGCAATGTCTGCAACTATCTGCTGCCAAATTTGTCTCTTGCCTGACATATCTCCATATTCCCTTTCAAGCAGGCAGGCACAATTTCACCTAAAAGCTTCCACAATGACCTGGTTCTCAGGATCAGTGAAGGGTGGTCTTCATGGATTGAAATGCCTGGGTGGCATAGTCCTAGGAGTCCTAAAAGAAAACAGAGGGATAATAGGTTCATAGGTTCATACTAGGCTATCTGCCCTGGGGCAATTATAAGCCTAGTCCGATTCTGTATGGCTTACGCCACCCCTTCATTTGAGTATACTGTGCCCTTTCTAAGGTTTAGTTTACTGTGCCTCTGTCTAATAGTGACATGGGAGTAATCCCTGGGACAAACCTACGATCCCCCATCCACTTATCGAGATTCTTCTTGAAGAGATTCAGTGAGGTGCTCTGCCTCACATGAACTGGAATTCTATTCCAGAGCGAAGGGAGCCTCTGGGTTATGAACCTGTCCCTCCAGCAAGTTCTATTTATTTCTGTGCTGAGGTTCAAGTCCCTCGAGCGTGTGGCTCTAAGGGATTTAGACTTACTGAGGTGGAGCATGTCCATTAATTCTGGATTTGACATAGCTTTGCATGTCAGGCATAGATCGCCTCGAAGTAGGCGGTATGCAACTGAGTAGAGCTGGAGTTTTTTAACCGAGCAGCATATGGCATCTGTTTGAGACCCTTGATCCTCTTGGTGAGATACTTTTGAGGTCTTTCTAATTTCTGCAGGTGTCGGGTAAGGTACATCCCAAAAGGGGCATTGTATTCTATGATGGGCCTGATGAGGGATGAATAAAGGGGCACGATTACCTCTCTTGATCTAGATGTGAAACCCTTCATGATGAGGTGGGCTATGTAGAAGGTCTTTCTAACCACTTTGGCAATGTGGTTTTCAAAGGAGAGATTGCTATCAACTTGGGTCCCCAGGTCCCTAATAACTTTCTCTGTACTTAATGGGTTTCCGCCTATGTGGTAATTTGTGGGCACATTGTTTTTGCCAAAGGGTATGACTATACATTTTTTGGCATTTAGCTTTAAACCATGGTGCTGGCACCAGCTATCTGTCTCTGTGAGACCTTTTTGAAGGATGTTTGTGTCAGCTGGAGAGTTGATTATGGCGCCCAGTTTGCAGTCGTCTGCGAACTTGGTGAGCCATAGTCCTCCCACGTTTGCCTGTACCTCGGAAAAGTATATACTGAACAAGAGTGGTCCCAGGACAGAACCCTGTGGGATGCCACTTGTGACCAGTTTCGAGTCTGACATGGCTCCAGCAACTCTCACTCTGTGGGTTCTGTCTTTGAGCCAGTTTGCAACCCATCTTGTGACATAGGGGTTTATATTTAAGCTGGATAGCTTATCTATGATGCCCGAGTGGGGTATTGTGTCAAATGCCTTTGCAAGGTCCAGATAGGCTGTGTGGACTACCTTCCCTTCATCTATGGCTTTGGTGACTGTTTCAAAGAAGTCAACCAGGTTCAAAAGGCAAGATCTGCCCTTGACAAAGCCGAACTGGGTAGGATCTAGTGTCTGTAGGTCCCCAATGTCTTTGTTTATGAGCTCCATGATGATCCTCTCCATAGCCTTGCAGACTAAGCTAGTCAGGCTTATGGGGCGATAGTTTCCAGGGTCCGTGAGGCTCCACCTTTGTGGAGTGGGACCACTGTTGCTGTACGCCATTCTGTGGGCACATATCCTGTAGTGAGGCTGAGATTGTATAGCTGTTTTATTTGAGGGATTAGTTCCTCTTGTAGTTCATGTAGGACACAACCTGGGACACCATCTGGTCCCATGGAAGCAGTGTTTTTTGCTTTAGAGAGGGCAGCCTTCACCTGAGCATCTGAGATGTTTGGGAGGCAGCCCTCTGCCGGGATAGATACTTGCTCTTTTGGGGGGGGGGTGGAGAAGTTTGCACTGAACCTGTCTGCCAGGATATTGGCGATGTCTGTGGGTTCAGTGTATTTTTGTTGTTTAGAATCAACTCAGAACAAGTCTGGGAGTTGCATCCCAGGTTTCTAACATAACTGAAAAAAGCCTTATGATTGTCTTTGGTGTCCTGTGCAATTTTTCTCTCGAAGCTGGCCTTGGAAGATTTCATGAGGGATCGTAATTTTTTGCTAGTACTGATCAGAGATGCCTTCCCTATTAGGGATTTTGCTCTATCATGTAGTAGCTTCCTCCTTCTGTTGTATAGTTTATTTATGGCAGGGGTCCACCAGACTGGACGCCTGCCTTTGGATGATTGGGTCTTGGTTTTGTTTGGGATAGCATGATCCATGCATTCCTGGAGATGTCCATAGAATGCATTTATATAGGATTCTGCAGTTTGGGCTGTAGTTTCCACTGGCCCTGGGGCCTTCAAGGATTCCACTTCGGCTTTGAGAAGTGAGAAGTTCACCTTTGAGAAGTTTTTCACCGTGGTTTTTTGGGCTGGGGGTGGGGTCGGGATGTGGACATCCAGTGAAATTAATTTATGGTCTGATCTTACCAATGAGGGATATACTTCTGGTGTGGAGCATAGAGTCCCCATGTTGGTAATGATCAGGTCTAGTATGTTGTCCCCTCTTGTGGGAGTGGTGACTAGTTGTTCCATAGCATCTGAGTTTATAATTTCCAGGAATCTTTGGGCTAAGGTGCTGGGGCTTGAGTAGTGCTCCCAGTCAATGTTTGGGTAGTTGAAGTTGCCCAATATAATGGTGTTCGGAGAGATCTTCATGTTCTCCAATGTTTTCAGGAAGGCCGAATGGGATTCCTGACTTTGAGAGGGTGGTCTGTAGGATGCTATAAACTGAAAAGCAGTCTTGCCCACTGTTAGTTGCACATGGATGGTCTCCGATACTTCGTGCAATGCCACTAACCTGGAGGTGTGGATATCCTTGATAAATATGGAAACTCCCCCTCCTTTTGTGGTTCGGTCCGAGTTTTGGGGCCGAAAAGCATGATACGAGGTATAGCCTGGTAGTACTGAGGTGCTCTCTGGAGCCTTAAACCAGGTTTCTGTCACTGCACAGATATCGATGTTCTCCATACTGAGGAGAGCTTTGAGTGCGTGCATCTTGAGGTTAAGACTTCTGACGTTTAGCAGCATTACCCTTAGTTTCTTGTTCCTTGTGCTGTCTATGGGGGTGGGTTTGACTTTTGAGCCTTGCCTAAAAAAGGCACTATGGGGGTGGCAAGAGCCTTTGCCAATATCCAAAAACCCAGCGGTGACAGGTGCAAGCCATCCCTAGCGAAGCAACGTGGCTTGTCGAGCATGTCATCCCAGGCTGACAGACACTGGATCCCCTTTGAATGACACCAAACTTTTAGCCAATTGTTAAAATCGATCATTTTGTCTTTGTACTGTGGCATCATTCTAGGTGAGGGTAAGATGCTGCTCAAGATCAGGGTCATACCAGCCTGGGCTACGTGATCAGAGAGCTCCTCTATGTATCTTTTCATGTAGTCCAGGGAGGTACGTCTCAGGTCATTCACACCAGCATGTACAATGACTGAGTCATATTTGTATTTGCTTTGGAGTGACCTGAGTGCTTGCGTTATGTGTCAGATCCTAGCACCCGATAGGCAGCTCACCGTGACCTTCTCTTTATTCAGCCTGGTGAGCGGGACGTCAGTGTGTCTGACAATAGACTCACCTATAACAAGAGTATCAGGTGTGTTATTCAGCCTTAAGGGCTGTGGCTGCTTGGCACACTGACATTGTGGGTTATGTGTTGTGTGTGTTTTGTTTTGAGGTAGCGTTTGCTTGGATGTCTGCTTTGGAGGTCTCTGTTGCTTAGGTAGATTTTTATTTAGAGCCTCTGAGTATGTTTTTGTGTATTTATGTGTTTGGTTCGCTGATGTGGTGGGACTATGTGATACTGGAATTGTGTTGTGTGAGGTTACCTTCTCCTCCTGACTGGTTACACCAGTTTTGAGATGAGAGAGCTCAGCCTCCAGTTTGGCTAAATAGTTGCATCTCTCACATATATTTGAACCTGTTTGGAGGAGGAGAGGGTTGTACGTGTACATGAGACAGTTGTAACATTGCCTCAAAATTCCCAGATTCACCAGCTGGACTGGAAAGGAAACCATTGACTGACCTTTGGACATGCTAGAGTAACAGGGAAACTGAATTTAAGACGGACCGATAGAGGACAGGGTAATCGTAGAGAGTATAAGAGTAAGTAGTGCTTATGGTTTAATAGTGCTAACTTGTAGGATTACTTAATTGGACCAGTGAAGGGCCTTAGAATGAGAATATGGTGTTTAAATTGAGAGATAGAGCAGTTCTAAGGGAAAAAGTGAAGAGCAGACTTTGTGGAGCCAGGAATAGTTTAAGCCCAATTAGGTGGCACTGCCCGTTGTTGCGCTATGCTCAAAAACGTGCAAAACTGCGCAAAAGAGGGTTTTAAGAGAGGAAGATGAAGGAGTTTTGGAATTGACCCAAAATGGCCAATAAAACTACAGTTTCAAGTCAGTAACCACTCCCACAGGGGCAGACATAACTATCATATAACTACAAAATAACTGTTCCCATATAGAACAGAAAAGGCAGCATTTCATTATTACCTACTGGAGAAACATAAAACAGTCTAAAGATCTGAAATATGAACAACAGGCTGGATGCAAAAAAAAGGGAGAGTAACACTAGCAACATATCCTTGTTTGTGCCATAACAGAAATGCAGCTTTGACCCCTCCCGAAAAAAAAAAAAAAAAAACAGGAAAATGACACATTTTGCTAACAAACCATCTTTGAAATGCTAAAACTGCAATCCCAAACATATACACAGATGTAATACAGAGCATTCCATGTGCAGGTACTGGCAACCATGTATACCCATAATATGGCCTGACAAACATAGCCATGCCATCAGTACACTTCTAAGTAATGCATACAGGTAAAAGAGTAGCCTTTGCTAATCAAAACATAAATATAAAACTATGAAACAGATTTGTCTTAATTATACTTCAGCATATATAGTATATAGCTGACAAAATGCAAGCTTACCTTCTCAGCTCAGTAATCCTCTGTGCATATATATCCCAAAGTAATAGCCTTTTATTTGTGTTCTCCACATACACAATTCTCCTCATCTTCAGTTTCTGTAGCTACACAATTGCCTTTTTATGCTGTAGATTCAGGGCTGTCAGCATGGTGAATATGCAAATGAGATGTGAACTCATTAGAATTGCTGATTTCCAAATACCTGGCTCTGTGTAACAGATATAAACATAGTGCAGGCACTCCCTCAGTGTTTAAGTGATTGCATCTGTGAATGATTACTGATAGGAAGAAGGAAAACAACAGCAATGCAGACTGGCCTACATCCAGTGGGTGTACCAGGTTAGACTTGCAAAGTGTTAGTACAAAGTATCAGACCACGATGCTTTGCTAGAGATGGTCTGCATTTGTCTCACTTGGGCTTCAGGCTTCTGGCAAAGGCTCTTGCCTCCCCCATAGGACCTTTTTTAGGAAAAGTCATGAGGTCAATAAAACTGACATAAAAATTTCAACAAAATGCAAATTAAAGGTTATGTGCTAAACGCTAGGAGTCTAAACATGAAACTGCACTCATTGCAAGCATTCTTAACACTGGAAGATGCTGACAGAAACCTGGTCCAAAGCTTCAGAGAGCACCCCAGCCTTACCTGGATACTCATCCTATCATACATTCTGACCCCAAACTGTGGGCAGCAAAGCCAAAGGAAGTGGAGTTTCAATGTATATTAAAGACACACACACCTCCAGGCTGGTCAAAAAATATGATGCACAGGAGACACTGCAGGTGCAGTTAACCATTGACAAGACAACTATAGCTAGCTACAGACCCCCAAATTTGACTCAGGATGCCCTCTCCACCTATCTGGACCTCTTTGAATCTATCATGATTCAACGCTTTTCCCTGATCCTGGGTGACTTTAACTACCCAACCATAGATTGGAAAACTCATGCCAGAATGCAAATGCCCAGAGATTCCTTGATTTCATCAATGCAAATGCCTTGGATAAGCTAGTCGACACCCCCACAAGAGGTGATAATATCTTGCACTCAGTATTAACCAACATGAGTAACCATTGCAGCACCCCTACAGTATCATCCTACCTGGTAAGCTCCGACCATAAAGTGGTCACTTTCGAAGTCAGCATTTCCCCTGACCCCCCCCTTGTAGCTAGGGTCAAACAAGAAAACTTCTCCAAAGCTGATTACAACCCCCTAAGGGATGATATAAACAGCTTCATAACCCCCTCCACCTTTGTTGGAACTGGCACCAATGTCCAAATTTACACCAAAGTACTATATGAGCACTTATATAGATGCATGGAATCAGGAATACCTGACAGGACAAAATCATCCTCTGCAAGGAAGAGTAAATCTGTCTGGTGGGCATCTGTAATAAATAAACTATATAACAAAAGGAAAAAAATGCTCTCCAGGACCAAGAAATAGCCATTGCTCAATTGGAAGTAATCGTTCCTTACCATGAACAAGCAAATAAGAGCACTAGTGAAATCTACTAAAGCCAACTTCATGTCCAAATTGGCCACATCTACTAGAGACAATCATAGGCCTTCTTCACATATGTCTGCAATCTCAAAGGAAGCACCCAGATCTGTATAGAACTGGTGGTCAAGGACACCACATGCACAAATACTGTAGATAGAACCAATCTACTGGCTGACAGATTCAGTGAAAACTTCACCCTGCTGTCCCCCCTTCAGTAAAGCAGGATATCCCCAGTACCGGCCCACTCCCCTTATCTCTAGGGAACAGGTCATCACTGCCCTCTCAAAGGCAAAAAATACAGCAGCCATGGGAGTTGATAACATCCCAGGCTGCATCCTACATGAACTCAGGCATGAACTTGCAGCACCATTAGGCACCCTATTCAACAAAAGCCTGAGTACCAGCTTTGTCCCAGCTGAGTGGAGGACAGCCACCATCATCTCTTTGCACAAAGGTGGAGCATCCACCAATCTGGGAAATTATAGACCCATCAGCATAACTAGCCTGATCTGCAAGGCCATGGAATGGATTATCATGGACCTCATTAACAAGGACATCGGTAACCTCCTAACACTCAAACTCACACAGTTTGGTTTTGTCAAGGGGAGGTCATGTCTGTTAAATCTGGTTGACTTCTTTGAGACAGTCACCAAAGCCATGGCAAGGAGAAGATGGTGCACACTGCTACCTTGACCTGGCCAAGGCCTTCAACACTATTCCCCACTCGGGCATAATAGACAAATTCTCCCAACTAGGTATCAAGCCATATGTTATCAGATGGGTAGCAAACCAGCTCTCTGATAGAACCCACCTAATCAAAATAGGGGAAGCCACCTCAAGCAGTAGACCCGTAAAGAGTGGCATACCCCAGAGATCGGTCTTGGGGCCTCTGATATTCAGGATATACTTCTCTGAGGTGCAGGCCAAAACCAGTGGGCTATGGCTGACCAAGTTTGCTGATGACTGCAAACTGGGTGTGGTCATCAATTTCCCAAGTGATGTAGACGTCCTTCAAGAGGGTCTCACCCAAACAAATGACTGGTGCCAGAAACATGGCCTCAAGCTGAATGCCAAAAAATGCATCATCATCATCCCCTTTGGGGAGAGTGATGTCCCCACATATTATCACATTAATAATAACATCCTAAGAACACAATCAGTCATGAGGGATTTGGGCACCCAGGTTGATAGCAACCTGACTTTTGACCACCATGTTGCTTCTTTTGTACAGAAAGCTTTCTCTATGGTGCACCTCATAAGTAAAGGTATCTCATCCAGGGACAAGGAGGTCATAACATCCCTGTATTCTTCCTTTATAAGGCCAATTATTGAGTACAATGCCCCCTTTGGCATGTACCTCGAAAAACACATGCAGCAGCTGGAGAGACCACAGAGGTTCCTCACCAGAAGAATCCAGGGCCTCAAACATCTACCCTACACAGATAGGCTAAAAGCCCTGTCCCTCTACTCATATTCATACAAAATTCTCAGAGGTGACCTCTGTCTGGTATACAAAGCAATCTCAGTTCCCACCTTGATGGAACTGCTGCATATCTGCAAGTCAAGCTCCACTCAAGTAACCCACATGCTTGACCTCAATCTGGTCTGTGACATCAATAGGACATGTTGACGGGACAGATCTGTGTCCCAGAGACTCCCCCATCTGTGGAATAGACACCCTCTCCATGTCAAGCAGAGTATCTCACTATCCCTTTTCAAGCGCCACCTGGATTACTGGATGGGAAACAGAAAATACACCTATGGGATTCCACCTGTGTCCCTGCTGGACAGGGGCATCAGGTGCTGACTTGTCTAACCATGGGCTAAACTCTTGGCTAGGCTTATAAGGGCCTCAGGGCCAATAGGCTAGTAACTTCCTATGATCTTATGATCCCATGATCCTATGTAATTTTGTCAAGTTGGGAAATGTAAGTGAGCAGCACACAGTTCACAGGTTCTGTTCATTAACATCCAACATTCCCTTCTTTTGTTGGTAACTGCATATTATATTATTGACATTTAATATCCTCACTCATTTTAAGGGTAACAATATAGAATGGCTTACAGACTGCATGTCTCAGATAACCATTCAGATAGGAGACGAATGAGCAGCAAACACTGAGAGGTACGACAGAGCTGCATATGTGCAAGCAGGACTCATAACTGGTTGTGTGGTCACTCAGTGCAATAGATCCAAAATTAATAAATGAACAAATAACAGTTATATAGTTTCATATTACCGTAGATGATGTTGCATTTGGTTGCATGCAGAATGGTTTCAATTCGTTGCTACAAATGTGATTCTGTGGTAGGGAGGATAAGGTACTTTACTGTGTTCTGAAGGCTCACTGGAGTGAGAGCTCAAATCCTGACATACTTAGAAATATTTCATGTGTACTAACATTTTGTAGTG
Organism: Protopterus annectens; assembly: GCF_019279795.1. Lineage (NCBI taxonomy): Eukaryota > Metazoa > Chordata > Ceratodontiformes > Protopteridae > Protopterus > Protopterus annectens. The sequence continues at coordinate 122,198,638 of NC_056741.1, forward strand.
TGTATGTCATAGATTGCTTTACCTCATTTCAACTACTTTTCCCTTTCTTTTATCTTTTTCTATTGTTTTTGTTATTTATTTGTAGCCAGTGTATGTAGTAAGAAAAATGAATGTCAGATTTGGCTGTGCGTATCTTGTTTGCACGAAGCACGGCAGTGCACAAACTGGACTAGTGGCCCACCCAGGAAGCAGACAGAACATCTGCAGAACACCTGCAAACAGGGCATCTGGGAAAGGGAAAAGCTCAAAAACAGTACACTGTTGCAATTTTTGTGTTCCTATACACAGCTGTGCTAAGCGGCGTTGCACAGCGGTTAACACAGAGATATTAGGAATGATTATGAAATTACAAAATGTCATGTTACTAGTCCGGTGGCAGAAAGTGTAATTGTAGGGCTGGAGTACAAATGGTCCTGGGTTGTAGTACAGGTTTTGCAATTTATTTTTACTGTTGTGGCAGTGCAGTTTATAGTTTGTGTCTTTCGGCTCTTTCCCGGTTAGGGGTCGCCACAGCGGAACTCCGGTCCGCTAATGATTGGCAGTTGATTTTTACGTACCAGCTTGCCAGGCCTGATGCACAACCTTCAACGAAGGTACGCCCATTCATGCATGTCTCCACGCAGAAGATGCTCTAGCTGAGAATCGAACCGGACAGCGTCTTACTGTGAGGCGACAACGCTACCTCAGCACCACCACCGCGGTAGTGCAGTTTATAGTAATGAACTGAAAATAGACAAGTGTTATGTCAACATTCTTGCTGCAACAGGTGTAAGTGTAGAACTGCCATATACATGGTCCTGGGTTCTAATACAGAATGCTCCATACACTTTCACTGCTGTTCCACTCCCCATTATACACACTCTCACTTACAACACTTTAGACAGTGGAGCTGATATGAATTAAATGTGTGAGGATGAGACACCATTATTGTATTTTCAGATGTATAACTGAGGGTTTACTGTGTACTATAGTTCTGTAAGTATAATTATGCTCTCTGGACTTGCATATCCTTCACAATTACATAAGACACATACACACCTGGATCTATACCCAATAACTGATTTTCTGCTGAATAGTTGCATACTTGAGCTGCAACAACTTTATTACAAGCTGAGATAAGTACAAACTTGCAGTGTTATAAGGTAGTACTGCATTTTTTCTGTTTTATTGTTTCATTGAATATTGTGCTAAAATAGTACTACATTTATCTGCTTATTTGTTCACTGAAAATTGTAGTTCTCTCTGTGTCTGCAGTTAGTTTTCCCCAGCCACCCTCCCTGTTCTTATTTTTGTATTAATCTTGGTGGCTTTGGAATTACCCGCCCCTCCTGTAAATTTGTGTTTGAACAGTCCTCCTGGGCCCATCTCATTTGCTCACTCAACCGAGTACAGTGAGGTCATATTTTGATTTCAGACACTCCTACCATTCCCATCTGTTTAGCCCTGTCCCAGCTCTATCCTAGTCTAGTCTCATTAGCTCATCCTGCCTAATACAGAGAGAACATCTGAGCAGGCATACCCACTTAGGCCCTGAACTTGTCTGATTGAGGACTGCTGAAACAGGGCTCAGTTCTGAGGTTTTTTACTGGTTAATTGGGTAATAGGTTTAAATCAGTTTGCTAGTTTTCTATAGTTATATAAAAAAATTTGCACTGTACCTGCTTTTACTGTATTTGTGTTCTTCCTACTTTATTACCTTATTTTGCTTTTGTCTCTTCTTAAAAGTACTCAGTTGTGTTTATTCTGCTGCATTTATTACTGCTTCATAGTAGCCCAATTAAATTGTAACTGTTATTCTAAGACTTTTGGTTAAAGCACTTGGGCTTCAGACCAGTTGTTTTACACTAAGAAAGTTTGTGGTCTGCACTGTTGTGGCAGGACAGGTAGCTGTATTAGTTCTGGTTAAGCACTTTGGCTCCAGGCCAGTTATTTTACATTAAGAAGGTTTGTGGTCTGCACTCTTGTGGGAGGAGAGGCTAGTTTCTGCCCTTTTGAGCTAGGAATTTCTGGCCAAAGGTTACTGTGCCTGCTTATTTGAACTGTTTTTCTGATATTGGTGCACCTTGTCTGCTGTAGCATAGACTAGATTCAGGCCTGCTGAATCTAGCTTTGTTTGTATAACTTGAGCACTAATCCAGGCCATCTTTTTTGGAGAAGGTTCCCCTGCACCCTAGTGGCAGGAGTGTGCAGTTAGAACTTGTCTGATTGAAGACTGCTAGAACAGGGCTCAGTTTTGAGTTTTTTTACTGGTTAATTGGGTAATTTGTTTAAATCAGTTTGCTTGTTTTCTATTGTTATAAAAAATTGCACTTTATTCATCTGCTTTTACCATAATTGTGTTTCTTCCCACTTTATTACCTTATTTTGCTTGTGCTTCTTCTTAAAAGTACTCAGTTGTATTATTATGTTGCAATTATTACTGCTTGGTAGTAGCCTGATTCAATTGTAACTGTTATTCTAAGCCTTTTGGTTTAAGCACTTGGACTTCAGACCAGTTGTTTTACATTAAGAAGGTTTGTGGATTGCATTGTTGTGGCAGGACAGGTAGCTTACATCCTTCTAAGTTTTGAATTGCTGATTGAAGGCTCAGTGTCTGTTATTCTAAAAGCGCATTAGTTCTGGTTTAAGCACTTGGGCTTCAGGCCAGTTATTTTACATTAACAAGGTTTTGTGGGAGGAGAGACTAGATCCTGCCCTTCTGAGCTGGAAATTTCTGGTTAAAGGCTTATTGTGCCTGCTTATTTGAACTGTTTCTTTCTGAAATATGTGTGCCTTGTTTGCTGTAGTCCAGAATTTAGTAGTGCATTGGCCATTTTGGGCTAATTTCTATCTCTTTCATTTCCTTGCTATAAAAACCGCATTTGCACATTTTTTTGCGCTTGTATTCAGCTCAGTGAGTGCCTGCCAGGTGTCCTGCAGAGTTCTACAGCAGCAGAGAGACAAAAGAGAGAATTTGGAGTGATTAAGTATCATTTTTCTGCAGTTTCTTGCTGTCTTTAACTAATTCCGCCTAAAACGCCAATTTTTTTAGCATTTCTGTGATTGAAAAAGCTTGTTTCTGCTACATATTGTACTTATTTGCTGCCTGCACTTGAACTAAGTCATTGTTGTGTTTAAATAATCTGTTTAACTGTTGTAGGCTGCCCACTAAAGTGCGATAGCCATTTCTGTGCATTTAAAGTGGGTTTTTTATTGTATCTGCTTTATTTTCTAAAAAAAAAACAAACAAAAAAATATATATGTACTTGTTTCCCACCTTTCTGAACTAGTATAGTCCAGTTTTCTGGATATTGCTGAATTCAGGGCTATGTTACAAGTTTCTGGGTTGCCCATACCTTACTTGGATAGAAGGAAGTTTCTCTGTTCACCTGTGAGAGAGGGGAGCTTTGAGCAGCTTATCTGTCCCTGGAGGAGTGGTTTCAGCCCAGGAGTTAGTAGTTTATTGGCCATTTTTGGCTAATTTCTATCTCTTTCATTTCCATGCTATAAAAACACATTTGCGCAGTTTTGCGCACTGGGCAGTGCCACTTAGCTAGGGTTAAACTATTCCCGGCTCCACAAAGTCTTCTCTTGAATTTTTCCCTTGGAACTAGACAAACTTTCAACTTAAGCACTCAAACTATTCATTTCACAGCCCAGCACTTTCTCAAAACTCATAGCAAGCACTAATTAACCATAGCACTAGACCCTCCATACTGTCAAGAAGGACAAGGTTCTCTATTCATCCCTACCAGCCAGTCAGTAAAACAGCTCACTTTACCTATTCAGGCATGTCCAAAGGGCAGTTTCAGGTGTACTCTCCAGTCCAACTCATGAATCTGGGCATTTTGAGGCAATGTTACAACTGCCTCATGTACACAGACAACCCTCTCCTCCTACCACCAAACACTAATATATGCAAGAGATGCAATTATACAGCCAACTGGAGGCAAAGCTCTCACAACCCAAGACTGGAACTGACCGTCAAGAGGAGAAGGAAAATACTTGCAACACGCCACCAGTCTCACATAGACCTACTAAACCAACACTGGCAAATACACATAAATACACGAAAACAACTCGGAGGCTCTAAATAAAAATCTGCAAAAGCAACAGAGACCTCCAAAGCAGACACCCAAGCAACCTCCACACCCCACCACAAACCATGAAACACATACTTCACATAATCAGTGAGCCATGCAATCACAGCCCTTAAGGCAAAATAACATATCCAACACACTAGTAATAGGCGACTCTATAGTCTGGCACACTAATGTCCCACTAACTAGGCTGGACACGGAGAAGGTTACAGTTAGCTGCCTGTCAGGTGCCAGGATCTGCCACATAAAATAAGCACTCAGGTCATTCCAGAACAAGTCCAAATATGACTCGGTCATTGTCCATGTTGGTATGAATGATCTAAGACGTACCTCCCTGGACTACATGAAAAGAGACATGGAAGAGCTCTCTGATCATGTAGTCCAAGCCGATATGACCTTGACCCTGAGTAGCATCCTGCCCTCACAAGAATGATGCCACAGTATAAAGAAAAAATGACCAATTTCAACAATTGGCTAAGTTTCTGGTGTCATTCAAAGGGGATCCAGTATCTGTCCACCTGGGATGACATGCTCGACAAGCCACGTTGCTTTGCAAGAGATGGCTTTCACCTGTCTCCCTTAGGCTTTTGAATACTGGCCAAGGCTTTTGCCGTCCCTATAGTGCCTTTATTAGGCAAGGCTTAAAAGACAAACCCACCACCATAAATAGCACAAGTAACCAAAAACTAAGGGTAATGTTACTCAACTCCAGAAGTCTAAACCTCAAAATGCATGCACTCGATGCACTCCTCGGTATGGAGAACATCGATATCTGTGCAGTAACAGAAACCTGGTTTAAGGATCCAGAGAGCACCCCAGCACTACCAGGCTATAACTCATACCATACTTTTCGGCCACAGGACCCAGACCGAAACACAAAAGGTACAGCACAATGCCTCATAGATCATCCATGTGCAACTAATATTGGGCAAAACTGCAATTCAAATTGTAGCTTGCTACAGATCACCCACAATGACCCAGGACCCCCATCCGCATTTCTGGAGACACTGGAAAATATGAAGGTCCTATCAAATCCCCTAATATTGGGTGATTTCAATTACCAAAACATTAACTATTCAAGTACTAACTCCTTTGCCCAACACTTCCTAGAATTTAAAAACTCAAATGCCTTGGATCAACTGGTCAACACCCCCACCAGAGGTGACAACATATTGAACCTGGTCATCACCAACATGGGCAACTGGTGTTCTACAATGGAGGTTAACCCCTCACTGGTTAGTTCAGACCATAGACTAATCACTCTGGATATCCACATTCCGCCCCCACCCCCAATCAGGGAAACCACCATGAAAAACTTTTCAAAAGCAAACTTCACATTACTTAAGACCGAGGTGGAAAGGTTCACAGCCCCCATGCTAAAGGACAATGCTGTCCAAGCTGCTGAATCCCTTACAAAAGCACTCTATGAGCACCTGCAAGAATGCATGGATCGTGCTAAACCAAGACTCACTCCTCCAAGAAAAGGAAACCAGTCTGCTGGACCCCTGCCATAAACAAGCTATACAATAGAAGGAGGAAACTAGTACAGAAAAGAGTAAAATCCCAAGAAGGAAAGACATCCCTGATCAGTATCAGCAAGAAACTATGATCCCTCATAAAATCATCCAAGGCTAGCTTCGAAAGAAAAATTGCCAAGGACTCCAAAGATAACCACAAAACGTTCTTTAGCTATGTCAAGAACCTAAGTGGAAACTCTCAGATCTGCTCTGAGTTAGTGCAGAATGGCACAAAATACACTGAACTGACTGATATTGCCAGAATTCTGGCAGACAGGTTTAGTGCAGACTTCACCCCCCTCTCACCCCCTAAAGGGCCCATAACCATAACAGAAGAATGTAGAGCCACCGCAATCACTGACAAACAGGTTAAAACAGCCCTATCCAAAGCCAGAAACACAGCTTCAATGGGACAGGACGGAGTCCCAGGCTGTGTTTTACACAAACTCCAAAATGAACTAACCCTTCACCTAAACACACTGTTTAAACTCAGCCGCTCTACAGGCTACGCACCCATAGAGTGGTGCACAGCAACAGTTATCCCACTCCACAAAGGTGGAGCCACAATGGACCCCCAGGAACTATCGCCCTATAAGCCTGACTAGGCTGGTCTGCAAGGCTATGGAGCCCATCATCATGTAACTCATTAACAAAGACATTGGGAACCTCCAAACATTGGACCCTACCCAGTTTGGTTTTCGTAAGGGCAGATCATGCCTCCTAAACCTGGTGGACTTCTTTGAGACAGTTACCAAGGCTTTAGATGAGGGAAAGGAGGTCCACACAGCCTACCTAGACCTTGCAAAGGCTTTTGACACCATTCCCCATTCTGGTATTATTGACAAGCTCACCAGCCTGAACATAAACCCCTACATCACGAGATGGGTTGCCAATTGGCTCACCGATAGAACCCACACAGTGAGAGTTGCAAGCTCTCGGTCTGACTCTAAACCAGTTACAAGTAGCATCCCCCAGGGCTCAGTCCTGGGACCTCTCCTGTTCAGTATATACTTATAAGAGGTACAGGCAAGCAAAGGAGGACTATGGCTGACCATGTTCGCAGACGACTGCAAACTGGGAGCCATAACTGACTCTCCAGCTGATACAGACATCCTCCAGAAGGGTCTCACTGAGCCGGATACCTGGTGTCAAAATCATAGCCTCAAGCTAAATGCCAAAAAGTGCATAGTCATCCCCTTTGGAAAAAACAAAGTACCAGTGAACTACCACATACATAGTAGTCCCCTAAATACAGAAAATAAAATAAGGGATCTGGGGAGCTAAGTAGATAGTAATCTCTCCTTTGATAATCATATTGCCTAGGTGGTTAGAAAATCCTACTATGTGGCCCACCTAATCACAAAATAGTTTGCATCTAGAACAAAAGAGGTTATTGTGCCCCACTACTCATCACTCATCAGATCCATCATAGAGTACAACTCCCCATTTGGGATGTACCTTACAAGACACCTACAACAGCTGGAAAGACCACAGAAGTACCTCACCAAGAGGATTACTGGCCTCAAACAGATGCCCTATGCAGCCCGACTAAAGAAACTCCAGCTGTACTCGGTTGCATACCACCTACTCAGAGGTGATCTCTGCCTGACATACAAGGTCATGTCCAACCCAGAATTGATGGACATGCTCCACCTAAAAAAAAAAACAAATCCCTGAGAGCCACACGCTCTAGGGATCAAAACCTCACCATAATGATAAATAGGACTTGTGGAAGGGATAGATTCCTGTCCCAGAGACTCCCCATGCTTTGGAACAGGATTCCAATCTACATTAGGCAGATTCCCTCACTAACACTCTTCAAGAGAAACCTTGAAGAATGGATGGGAAACAGAAAATTTACCCTGGGGATCACTGCAGTGGCTCTGCTGGACAGAGGCACAGGGAACTAATCTAAGGGAGTGGCGAAAGCCAACACATTCTGGCTAGGCTTACATATGTCCTCGGGCAGATAGCCTAGTACTTACCTATGAACCTATGAACCTTGCCAGGTCGCACACATACATGCGTAACAGCTCATACTCTCACCTGTATTTATGCATGATCCCTAGCTCTGTCTGAGTAGCACTTCTTCTGTGGCAAAGATGAGAAATCAACATTGTGAAAGAAAATGTTTTGTTCTTTATGCTTAGGTCTGAATCCCATTTCTTCAGTGTATAAAGGCAACAACAAATGTGTCAGGTCATTGCATTTATGCCCAGTGCATGCCTGCAGACTTGACTCACCTAACAGCTACCTTCCAATTTCTAATACATATTTTCAGACTATATCAGTAGACACCCCTCAAACTAAGGCCAAGTGTCTCATTAACCTTCCAATTTCAGTTATTGAATTCCTCCTTAATTTGCACTACTGCTCTCCACTTAACATCGCACAATTCTGGTTGGCATCATTGCTTGGGTTTGTGCACTACCAGTAAATGTGACAACTGGAACTGGTGGGAAAGCATCCATTTCCATTGCTCTAGTTTGGCTGGTAGACATGGCTGGTGATAGAGGGGAAGCTGCCCAGTTTAGGGCACAGTGCTAGGGTCTCTAGGAGTCCAGGATATTTATTGGACTCTTAGTAAAGTGCCACAGCTAAAGGCTTCTGCAGGGAGACTATTCTGGCTCCCAGTACAAGTCTGAGGCATGGAATAGGTTGGCTCAGGCTGTATCCAATGCCACTGGCATCCCACATACACTGGAGATCAGTGTAGGCCTAATTTTAATAAGCTACACAGGTGAAAAAGGAATACCCTCTGTAGATCATACAGTGTGCTGTATCTTTAACAAGCATTTCAAGGGAATGCACGTGCATATAAAAGAGAGCATGTGCAGGTAGCAAGTGCTATTTTGGGAGAACAGCCAGAGAGTTAACATCTCTGCATGTAATAGTCAGTCTGCTTGTCAGTATGTTTATACTTAAGTTACTTAGCCTCAGTCCTGATGTGTTTGTATATAATAAAGCTGCTTGAACTGAACCCACAGCTGTTCATCTGTTTTATCCAAACTGGACGAACAACATGGTATCAGAACTGGCATGTCTGAGTGACATGGTTCCAGAACCAGGATCTGAGAATGAGATGGAGCAAGAACCCATTAGCAAGTCAGAGATTAAGCCACATGATACACAGTTAGAAATGGTGGAATATAAATGAGTGGATCATCTCAAAAAGTTCAGAAACAAATTTCAGATACTAAAACTTGCATAAGTGATGTATTTCACAAAGAAAATGATACAAAGCATTCATAAAATACACCTCAGGGATCACTTCTGTGTCTCTGGACAGTGGCACAGGAAAATAACTTTCTTGGGTAGCGTAAGCTATGGAACCTTGCTGGCTAGGCTTATGTCAGCCCTTGGGCTGATAGCCTAGTACCTACCTATGAACCTATAAAGCACAAAAAGCATTAATAGCTAAACAAAATGGCTGAAACATCGATATTTAATAGAACTATTCGCAATGTTCATAAAAATGTTTAGAATTACCTCTGATTTGCCTAATGAGCATAAGAGTAAAACGAGCACAAGAAAAGTATAATGAACATGGTAAAAGTCAAACTAGCACAATGAATACAATAAAAGGGCAAAATGAGCAGAAAAAGGACAAAACTACTGCATTTTCAGTAAATGACTATGTTTTTTAATATGAGCTACTATTTCGCATTGATTAAAGTTATTCGAAGTATAACTAGAGTTATTCGAAATATCTCAAAGTATGCAATGTTTGCAGTGTGTGCTTTATCACAGTACAGTTATTTCATAAGGTGCAGTCATTTCAAGAAGTTCCTTGTTCTGTGTACAATTCATTTGCAGAGTGCACTTTTTTGAAATACTTTTTAACCTGTACAGAATTATTTCGCAAATTACAACCATTTTGAAAAGTTTTTATGTTGTATACTGTTTGTTTGCAAGGAGCATTCATTTAAGTGTTTCTTACTCTGAGCTTCTTCTGTCGTATGCAGTTTATTCGCAAGTGCAACTACTTCAAAGTATTTCTTATATTGTTAAGGTGTGGCTTTGCAAAGTACAGTGATTTCAGAGTATTTCTTGTGATACAGAGACTTATTTCACAAAGTGCAGTTATTACGAAGAGTCTATAGTGCTGCTGAGCATAATTACAAATTTCTGACATATGAAAAAATAATTCTGGCAAATGAGTGTGCATTTTCATATATATTTCCAACAGCCTTTATTACTGTGTGTGTGTGTGTGTGTGTGTGTGTGTGTGTGTGTGTGTGTGTGTGTGTGTGTGTGTGTGTGTGTGTGTGTGAGCATGGCTGAAGCATTTTGCAGACTGTCTCCACTTGTGTTTGTTCATAATACTGCAGAGAGTCAGAGAATATTTGAGCAAGAATATATTTTCATACAATTAGCTTTTTCTGACAAAGATGCACGAATGAGGGTATTTATTCTGCTCAATTACATACGAATCCACTGTGATTGTCTGGTGGAGTTTTTATGTTCATATCTGTTTGAGTTACCTGAGAAATGCTTTACTGTTTGTATATACTACATTTAAAGCAGAAGCTATTTATGTATGTTTTTGGTGTGTAAGATGGTGTTAAAGGGTGGTTTAGTTAATTTATTAACTAAACCTGGAACTTTAGGTTCCACGTATGTATGTTTTCTTAGTTATTTGTTTCAGAATTTGTTTCTAAAGATTTTTGACTCATCCATGATACATAACTTCATGAATTACTTCAAATCCTTATACTTGGAAGGTATTATTGATGCTCTAAATATAACTTTAACAAATGATGATATATAAATGCTTATCATTAAATATTAATGGCTTAAATAACAATGTCAAAAGAGCTGGTTTAATTAAATTCATTAAAATGCACAGAGCTCAGATAATCTTCTTGCAGGATACCCACTTATTGGAGAAATATTTGCAAAAGTTATCATTTAATGTTTTTACAGTTCTCACAGATTCCTGCTTTAAAGCCAAAAGGAGAGGTACTCTTATACTGTGGAATAATACTTATACACTACCTAAAATTTTAAACACCTTTTCAGATAAAGACGGAATGTTAAGCTTAGTAGTGCTAGAAGTTAATAAGAAATGCTTCACACTGGTAAACTCATATTGGATTCCTGGTCTAGGAACTAAATATGTGAAGGAACACTTGGATCTCATTACTTTACATGCAAAGGGAGAAATTATTCTGGTGGGAAATTTCAATTGCTTGTTATCAGATGAAGACACCTCTAAAAATAGTAAAGTTAAACTAAAGACACAAGCTAAAAAGCTAAACAGCTTTATAGGCTCAATGAATTTTAGAGACATACATAATATAAGAGTTCAAAATTCACTTCAATACACTCACTATTCATTCTGATTCGGCACACAAACTAATATTGATAAGATTTTTGTGACTAAACCCGCATAATC
>NC_056741.1:122210131-122226328 GCF_019279795.1 Protopterus annectens
CTGTGATGTCTATCACTTAAATAATGGACAGTAAAAGGCTTAGTAGACAGCCTTGATGTACAGACCTGATCACTGGACCTGAGATAATGGTCACTTCACAGGTGTCAACATATTTAATTGCCACGTATGTGATACAGTGGTCTACTCTCTTGTTGATATAGGTGTATCTGGCCACATCTGACACTGTTAAGTGAATACTTCAGTGTGGATTTGTGTCAAATCCCTTGGGCTGGTCAAGTTCAAATGGATGATAGTGTTGTTATCATGCATGTCCTCGATGAACTTTTTGAGGATATCTGACAGGTGTAACAGACATGATGTAGATTTAGCAACTCACACAGGTGTGTTGCACACAACCAGGATATCAATAGTATCCATTTAGAGAAGGTCCATAATGACATGTTGGTTTACCTCACAGATGAGGAGAGTCAGGGTGTGTCTATAAATGCATGCAACAGGTGCTCTCCGCCCCTCCAGATCAGATGGATGCATGTTGATATACACCCTTCTACAGGAACATAGTCTGTGTGAAGAGTGTGTTGAAGTGTGTATGCAACCATGACAGGAATGTGTTTGTAATGAGTCATGTTACAGGTGATCTGTGAGGTTGTCACAGCCCATTGATTCTGTGGGATAGGCTGGGATGAAGGTAAGACAGTGCCTCCACTGGCTTAGGGTTTCAACACAATCCCCTACACAGGTATTGTTTAGAAACTCTCCCAGCTGGGGATTAAACCTTATGTCACTAGATGGGCACCCAACTGGCTCACTGACACAACATTTATTTATTTATTTATTTTAATTTTGTTTACCGGGATGGTCCAACTGGACGAGGTCCGTTTACAGCGGAGGCCCGGGGAGAAAAGCTCCAGTTACATTAGAACAACACATTACAGAAATAAACATATAATACAATGCATAGGAAGTAGTATTTATTAAACTAGTAGTTTCTAGAAAGAAGTCAAAAAGAAATTAAAACAGTAGACAATTGCAATCAAAAATATTTACATATGTACATTTAGTTTGCAAAGAGCAACAGTCAGATTTTAACAGGTACATGTTTTCCATGGATAATATTTTGAGGAAACATATTTATTGGGGCATGAAAAGAGAGATAGGAGATGATTGTAGAGGTAACAGATTGTGGACTATGTAATACATGGACAGAGCCAAGAACTTGTAAGATGGGCCTTAAGGGAGTTTTTGGATAGAGTGGTGTTAGCTGCAGAAGTCACAGATGGGGGGAGATTATTCCAAGTTTTGGCTATAGTGTGTGAAAAGAGAGATTTGCTGGCTGTATTATTTGCTGAGATAATAGTGAGGAGTGATTTGTTGGCTGAGCAGAGTGGACGATTTGGAGTGTGGCTGGTCAGTAGATGCCTTAAAGCGGGAATTTTGTCAGGTTGTTTTAGGATGTTGTATGATATAACAAGTTGGTGATATAGTAGCAACTGTGGCAGTTCGAGCCATTGAAGTTGTCTGAGAGGTATGCAGTGATGGGTTCTAAATGGGGAGTTTTTGGCAAACTTGCCAATTCTGTTATAACAAGTCTCAAGTTTGTCTAGGTCAGATTTCCTAATGTAAGTGAGAATTGGGGCTGCATACAGTAGTGTAGATAGGAGATGGGTTTGAGCTAGGGTGACTTTAGCTTGATTAGTTAGAAAGTTCTTTTGCCTGTATAAGGAACCCATTTTTTGTGCACCTTATTTATAGTTTGAGAGATATGGATGTTAAAGTGGAGGTTGTTGTCTATTTCAATGCCAAGGAGCTTGGTGTGGAAAGAGGGAGAGATGATAGTATCATTATCGGAGGAGATGGAGAAGGAGACTGGAGTTGTTTTTGATTTGTTTTGGGTAAAAAGTAGTAGTTTGGTTTAGTTAGGATTTAGGATAAGTTGAATGTTAGTTATCCATCTTTCTACTGAGGTGAAGGACTCTTGGGTGAGATGATGTAGGGAGGTCACGGATGGGGCTGAGCATATAAGGGTGGAATCATCTGTGTACTGGATTAGTGAGGCATGCAGTGTACATGTGTGTAGGTTATTGGTAAAAATCGAGAATAGAAGAGGTCCTAGTATGGAGCCTTGGGGTACACCAATGGTGGTTGGGAGCAGAGGTGATAAAGCTCCTTGCCACTGGACAGCTTGTTGTCATTCTGATAGGTAATTTTTAAACCAAGCAATAGTGTTTGGGGTGAAGGCTAGGGAAGTGAGGGTATCTATTAGTATGGAGTGAGAGACCATGTCAAATGCTTTAGAGAGGTCGAGGAATATGGCTGATACAAATCTGTTGTTATTCCTATGTTGGTTAACTAGGTCTGTGAAGGAGAGAAGCGCGGTGGTTGTACTGTGGTGTGGGCGGAAGCCATGTTGTGTGGGTGATAGGAGATTGTTTAAGTTTAGGAACTGCATGACTTGAGAGTGTATGCATTTTTCTAGTAAATTGATAAAGGTGACAAAATAGCAATGGGTCGGTAGTCTGAGAAATCGTAGGAGGTTCCTCCCTTATGAAGGGGAATGATATAGGAGACTTTCCACAGATGAGGGATATATGACTCCTGTATAGAGTGGTTGATAAGGATTGAGACTGGGTAGGCTGTGGAGTAGGCTGCCATTTTTAGGAAATGTGCTGGTAGCCCATCTGCTGCGAGGGTAGTGGGTTTTAGTTTTAAGAGATGTTTCTTTATTGTAGAGGTTGGGATAGGTAAGAAGGTAAGGGGAGCAGAGTTGTTAGGTGCTGTAGGCATGGGTGTGTAGCTATTTTTGGCTAGTTGAGTGGATAGTGAGTTAATGGATTCAGTAAAATGTTGGTTGAATTTTGAGGCTATTTCGGTAGTTGTATTTGTGGAGGTTGAGGTGGAAGAGGGTGTGGTGTTTTTTCCTGGTTTTAGTAGGGAGTTAATTGCATGCCAGAATGTTTGTGGGCTGTTGGAGTATTTGTTCTGGATATTTAGGTAGTAGTTTTGTTTATCAAGCTTAGTTTGCTGTTTAGCCTGGTTTCTAAGCTGTTGATAGTTTTGTTTAGAAAGACTAGTGTTGTCTTTCTTCCAGGTTTTCCATGCCTTGTCTCTAGATTTTAATAGGGCTCTAGTGGGGTTAGTAAGCCAAGGAGCTGAGTGGACTTTAGCTCTAATAGTTCTTATGGGTGCTATTTGATCAAGGACCTTAATGAAAGTATTATTAAAATAGTCCACTGCTAGGTCCAAGTTCAGGGTATGTAGAGGTTCCCAGTTGCAGTTTTTTAATGCAGTGTTGAGATCTAGAGGGTTAATCTTGCAATCATTTCTGACTTGTCTAAAGACAGTAGGTTTGGGGGTTTGGGTATGTTAGTACGTCTGCGTAGGAGGAATGTCGGGAGATGGTCACTAAGGCTGTCTGGTAGACAACCTGTATGATAGTTTTGTTCTGGGTAGTTCACTAATGTTCAATCGAATATGGATTTTTTTGGGGACTTCTTATCTACTCTAGTAGGTTCTAGAATAAGTTGAGAGAATCCATACAGGTTGATGTTGCTAGTGGGTTTTTAGAGTTGCAGGCTAGCCAATCAGTGTTTAGGTCTCCTAGCAGAATAGTCTCTTGTGGGAGGTTGTCTTTTGCCCATTGCAGAATTTCTTCAATTTTAATAGCGTTATTGCCTGGAGGGATATATGCACAGAGAATATTGATACTCTTTTTATTGTTTAATTGTAGCATAATTCCTATGATTTCAGCATTGTCGAATTTTGGTGGAGGGGTTGGTAAGGGTTGTATAGTAAGTGTATTTTTATAGATAATTGCAATGCCCCCTCCCTTTTTTCCTATTCTATCTAGTCTAATGATGTTATATCCTGGAGGGAGAATTTCTTCATTCCTTGTGCTGGGATTTAACCAGGTCTCTGTTATGGTTAGTATATCTGGGGAGTAATGGATTATGAATGCGTGGACATGAGTAATTTTATTAGATATACTGCGAGTGTTAAGGTTTATGATGAGTAGGTCTGTTGTGTGTTTGTTTGGGGGTATGATGTTGTTTGGTCCTGGATTTGGGTGAATGTCACCAGATGTAAGGAGGTATTTCTTTATCAGTATATGACGTCTGATTGCTTGTAGTATATCTATGTAAAACTTGTTTGGTATCTTTCTAGTGAGAGATGTTAAACAGTACTTGTTGTGTATGAGTACTATTTTGCTGTTTTCAAGTAAAGAGGGGGATATAGGGAAGCTTATGTGGCCTTTTGTTGGTGTGAAGGGTTGTGTTGTATGGTAGGTGGTTTGGGGTAATGAACTGTATGTGTGTAGGTTAGGGCTGTGAGGATTAGTAGGAGGCATATAAGAAAGGAGAGTATGGTATGTGTCATATTGTGTTTGGTTGATAATGATGTTAATTGGATGAGAGGAAGATAGGTGTGGTGTTTGGGAGGAAAGAAGATAATTGGATTTGAGAAATGGTCAGGTGATATGGGAGGTGGGAGGAGTGAAGATGATTGGCTGTGTGGAGTGGTCAGGTGATATGGGGTTAGAATAAATGTAGATATACTGGGGTGGGTGGGAATTGGGGGTAGGGTAGGGGAGCGGAGTGAGCCTGCGGGGCGAACAGAGTGGGTAGAGACAAGTGAAGGAGCAGTTCAAGAAAAACATTCAGAAAAACGCTGACTACTGAAGGTAAGTTAGGTGACGGTAAGTACAGAGATAAGTACTACAATGGTAGTGAAGTGTAGGAGGATAGGTAGGTGTTGACAGTTAAAATCCAGGGTGAAGTATGATAGTGTTGAGATCAAATAAAAGTCTTCAGAAATGTAATTCAGAGATAGTATAAGACAGTGGGATAAGCATGAGATAAGAAGGAGAGGAGAAGGGCACTACCTAGTGGAGAGAAAGTCTATTTAAGGCAATTCTATATGGGAGCTAGCTGGTCTAGGACTATGAAGGATATACTAAAGGTTAAAGAAGGGGGGTTACAATGATGGAAGTAAATGTTAGGTGGTTTACATGGTAGATAGTGGGTAAAGGCTGCTGGCTGTCTAGGTTGGGGGCATGCTCTATAACCTCAGAAGCAGCAATTACAATTATGAGCTTTACTAACAGGTTTTAGGACACCACATACTTTCTTGCTTCCTTTAGTGTGAGGAGACAGAGAATAGAAGGCAGTATGATGAGACCGCTGGTATTTGGAAGGGGTCCTTTATCACCAGGTGGGTAGATTCTAGAGACTAGTGCAGGATCAGCAAGTTGGACAGCAGGGTACTTTAGGGAGAGATAGACAAAGTGGGGAGAGACAGAAAAAAAAACAGTTAGTCATACATAATTTAGATCTAGCAATATTTCTTAAGAAGTTAAATAAAACAGTGCAAACATTTATTCATTCTCTCAGCAATGTAGAAGCTAGAAAATATATAAACAGCTAACTACTGCTATTGCATTAAAATGTAGGTACCTATTATTTAAGCAAGGCACTACCTGAAGACTCAGGAGGACTGCGAGTCACTAGTCAACAGTAAGATGAATACATGGTATATAAAGCATTAGTCCTACTGGAAATGTCATTTTATCAGAACAAGTAACATAGCAGCTCTACAAGTATCAGGAACAGATATATGATGTATGATGTAGGCCATGTGGCAGGCGCACCAAGATTCAACAGTAATATCTGCTTCATACAGTATTTTATATTAGTACAGGAATAATCGCTACCTTATTAGTACAAATAGGAACTAAACTCTAGAATAAACACCAATGCTAACACACTGAATAAGCATGTAACTTCACAGATTCATACAATAATTTACAATAGTACTGAATAGTCGCTACCTCATTAGTACAAATAGGTACTACATTATGTAGAATAAACACCAGTGTTACCACACTGAAAGAGCATTCAACTTCACAGATTAATACATTCAACTGGGTCAGTTACTTGCTTTTTGTGGCCATTTCTAGTTCACTTAATAAAGGAGTACGCTTGCCTTATGGAGGACTGTAATGAATAGCTCAGTCTATATCAGCAATATAGAACTTTATGGCAGTTTACTTATTGCTGGCCACGTGGACTGGTGAGAATGCCGCTAATATAGAGTTTCTTCAAGATGCTTTCCAATACAAAGGGTCTTAAATAAGAAACCTTCCAAAATGGAGGATAATCAGATATAATTAGCTAGATTCTGCATGACTTATAAAGCACTACATTTACAGAACCACTAGGCTTGTTTTCAGTTTAAATGCAAATAAGCTGTTGTACTCTAGCATTTAGCCATTGAGTACTTAGACATCGCTAGAGTTACAGAGCTGCTAGGCTTGCTTACTGTTTCTCTGGTAAAGGAATTGTTAGACACTAGCGTTTGGCCATTGAGTACTCACTAGATGAATTAGGAGGCCTCTGCAGTTCCACGTGGGAAGTGCTATTAAAATTAGGCGTTCCACAATTACGATGAACCCGCAAAAACAAAACAAGAGATACAGACTGAGTTAATAACCATTTAAACACAGTACTTTGTTTTGCAGCTAAACATCAGGTTTAATGAAGAAATGCTACAGGTTACTGCTTACCAAGGTCAGAGATGCTGGGACCACGAACGGACAGCAGCCAGGGGAAAATCCAGATAATAAAGATGGCGTCCCGAGGGACCATGGGTATTTAAGGGATATGAGGGGATATAAGGCAGAGAGGGGTGGAGAGAAGGTGAAAGCAGGTACAGCTGAGAGGGGCTAAGCACATCAAAAGTGAAGAAGGCTGGTGGATGGGAAAGAAGATAGAGGAGTTAGAAATTAGAAGAAGTTACAAGGAAAGGCAAGTAGGAAAAGAAGAAGTAGAAACAGATTGAAGCAGAACATGTACATGTACTGTGAAAGTTGGTGAATCAACCTATACCAGTAGAGCTGTCACCAGTGGTGTACTCCAGGGATCTGTGCTTGGCCCTTTACTGTTTTGAATTTATATATTGACAGTTCAGGCTAAAGTGTATGGCCTTTGGCTAACTGTATTTGCTGATTCTTGCATACTGGGTGCAATCAGTGAGCCCACCTATGATGATAACATATTACAGGAGGGGCTAACAAAGACAAATGATTGGTGACAAAACCACACAGTCTACAATTAAAATGCAAAAATGTATCTTTATTTTAGCCTTCTGAAAGGTGGAACCCCCTGCTAATTACAGCATTGACAACAGTCCTGTTATGCTGAAATCCACTGATGCAAGCACTGTGAACATATGTACATAACAATCTGAACCACGAGCAAAAAGTGTCCAAACTGGTATTGAAAGCCTATGTTTTGCACAACATAAGTCACAACACTGTATTCCAATCTCAGGATTATATTACAGCACTGTACTCATGCCTCATCAGAATACAAATATAGAGTATAACGCTCTCTTTGGCATGTACCTCACCAGACACATGCAGAAGCCAGAGAGACCACAGGAGTTACTCAGCAAGAAGAAGCAGTGTCTACAAACTATGCCATGATGTATGTGGATAGACTGAAATCCATGTTAGTGTAATCTGTATCATATATAATGAGGTGACTTGTGCCTGCCCTCCAGGCCAGTCTCTGACCCTACCCTACTGGGAATAGGGCACATCCACAGCTCAGATGTAGCTGATGACATCAGCAGTGTCTGCTGAGGAGAATATTGCTATAAGTGATCCAGATAATGGTGTAAAAGGATCTCTGTACTGTCAGGCAACTGCATACATACCCTAGCTGACTGCAGTGAGAATAGAACCCCTACCTAAGTACCCAGACTAGAGAACTCAGTACTTTATACTAGCACCATGGCACAAGTCTGACTTTTGCAAGATTGCAGGGCAGCTTATAGTGGATGACATCAGCAGGCCATGTTGAAGAGAAGATATTGGGAAGCCTGCATAGCTTTATAGGTTCATAGGAGGTCACTAGGCTAAAGGTCCTAGGGCATTTACAAGCCTAGCCATGTAAAAAACACAAGTACCCTTACTGAGCATAGTTAGATGGTTATTGTTAGCAGAGCAATTGTTTGATCAGCACTGGCTGCCCCTGTCCATGAGGAACACAGGTGCCACCCCAGGGGTGAATTTACAATCCTACATCCAGTTGTCAAGGTTGTGTCTGAATAGGGTAATTGATGAGCACTGTTTCACATGCACTGGAAGCCTATTACAGAGGAGTGACAATCACTGGGGAATATATCTGTCTCCCCATTATGTTCTGTTTATGTCACAGGGTAGGTTGAGATCCCTGGAGCAAGTTGTTCTTGTCCCATTTGATTTGTAGATGTCCAACATTTCCAGTAGGACAGGGTCTGAGAATGCTGTGTAGGCCAGGCATAGGTAATCTCTCAATAGCCTGCATGGTACTGAGTACAGTGACAGGTCTTTCAGTTTTTCTATGTATGTCATGTGTTGGATTGTCCCTGTCATGACCCTCTGCATTCTCAACAGTTGCTACAGATGTCTGGTGAGGTACAGACAGAAGGGAGCATTGTACTCAATTAGTGTTCTGATAAGCATCAAGTATAGTGGAGCTATGACTTCTCTGGTCTTGAATGTGATGCCCTTATTTATGAGTTGCCCAATGTAGAATGTTGTCTCTCACCACTATGGACACACGTACTGCTTGAACTGTAGATTGCTATAAACATGTGTTCTAAATCTCACAACCCTGTGTTTGAGCTTAAAGGGGTGCTGTGTATATCATAATTAGCAGGGTACTTCATTGTCAAAGGGAACAATGAGGCATTTGTTACTTTAAGGGTCAGTCTGTGAGGTTGGCACCAATCATTTTTCTGTGTCAGCCCTTTCTGTAACATGATACCATTATTGGGGAACTCCATATCACTGTACAAAGTTGACAGTCATCTGCAAACCTGGTAAGCCACAGGCCATCTACCTTTGCATATCACACAACATATTAATTTATGTATGGTAGTTGAGATAAGTGTAAAAAAAGTGCTGAGACACCAGGATTGCAGTGCTTGGAGGGAGGCAACATGTGGCTGCATTGTAAATATGTGAAATATTGTTAGATAGGGCTTTCAGTTTATATTTTCACATGTAATGTCATGTCATACACAGGAAATGAACAGTAAACAGCAATAATACATAATAATATTTAGTTTTCCATAGTGCAGCAAGCAGCTGGTTTATGCATTGGGTAGCAATGCATTTGCATATGTGAGATATACATTTCTATTTATTTTCTCTTTTTGCACAAAGTTAAGCAGTGCACAAGTGTGAGCCGCATTGCTAAAATCTCGGAGTTAGCAGTGAGTCTACCAAGCACACCTGCTTTTTAACTGACTCTATAGCAGCAGGTATAAATGCATCCACACATTTCCTTTTGAGGCCACATGACACTCTGTTCAAATCCAGGTGTATCTAATGCTTTTAAAAAAGCATTGATATTGCAATGACATTAATTGTGTATAGCACGTGTTGCTGTGTGTTGGCAACACAGTGGGTTTAAGAGGAATAGTGCAGAGGTAACCACAGCATTGTAGGGCCATTCATCACAACTTGGCAGTGCTGCAGAATGCCAAACTCTGCACAAACATACAGCCCAAAACGTGAGGGATCCATTGCTTTTTCTGCTACTTATGTGTGTTGTGTGTGATACTATTTTTTGACCAGATTATAGGTGTTAAAATGGGGTAGATAGGAAAGTGGTGAAATGGGGAGCAAGCAAGGGGAAGAACAAAGGAAAAGCAATACAGGAATGTGCAGGAGGGAGGTAGGAAAGAACCATAGCTATCAATGTCTTCAACATAAAGACCTGATCATATGTGAAGAATATTAGCTGAATTTGGATTGTCACTTCCAGAGAGAGGAGTGGCAACAATGCAATTATGTTGTATAGCCAACTGGACTGAATCAAGAAGACATGTGTGTGTGAAAAGGAGAGATATGTATGGGAATTTTTTTTTTATGGGACAGGAGCCCATTTTCTTTTTTAATTCAGTAAGAGAGGTCTGCTGGTTAAGGAATATAGGTATGCCTGGGTCAGGTAAGTTGAGAAGATGAAGCAAATGCAAACAAGACAAGAGACTGGGACACTGAGGGACATAAAAGGTTGATTGGCGTGAGGGAGGGGACAAGACAGGCTCATGCCCATCAAACTTGGTGACAGTGAGAATCTAGTCCTCACCCACTGAACTGTAGTCAGTTTTCCCTTACTCCACTGGTAGATGGAGTGCTTGACATCTTATCTTCCTATGGAACATGAGAGAAAGCAAGCTCTCCATCTGATGTAGGAGTGCATGTTGTGGTGCACACCCCTATGACCGAACTCTGGCATCTCCAGGCAGGTGATGAAATCACCACCTCCGCCACTGCTCCTGGTGGAGGAAGGGGAGTGTTGGCAAGTTAGGGCAGAGGAGTTGGGGGAAGGATTGTTATTATTTTGCTAGTATTAGTAAAGCTGGCAGTGATATCAGCTATTCAGTTTATGAAAAAAGAGTTAAAAATAGATGCTATTTCTAGGGGAGACTTGTCAGTATGTGAGCATGGATTTTCTTTGGTGCCTGTATTATGGAGGGAGGAGATGGAATTCCAGAATTTTTTTGGGGTTTAGATTGTGGTTGGATTGAAGTTTTGTGTAGTATGTTCTTTTAACTTATGGACACGTTTGTTTACATGGTTCGGGAGTTGTTTAAAGAGCAAGAGGGATTCTTGATTTTTGTTTTTTTCTGTAGGACTTTATGGTTTTGTCTCTGAGGTGCACGAGATCCTTAGTAGGTTTGGTTAGCCAATGGGCAGGATTGTGTTTTATTCTCTTTATATGAATTGGTGCTTGCTGGTTTAGTGTGTCAATGAAGGAATTGTTGAAATAGTCCATGGCATTATCAAATGGGAGTGCTTTTAGTATGTTTCAATTTATAGTTTTGAGGGTTTCAGAGAAGAGTAGTGGGTTGAAGTTTGCAAGGTTGTGAGTTTCCTTATAATGGTGTTGGAGATGTAGGGAGCTTGAAGACCGGTGGACGTATGCAAGGAAGTGGCCGCTTAAGGAGTCAGGTAGGGTGCCTGCTACTGATATTTTGTTGGGGTGAGTGATATAATATCTGACTTCTAAAACTGGTTTGTGCTACACAGTAATACATGCATACTTGCTTTTACAGTGGGGATATGCAGGCTCAATTTGATACAACTGTATACAAAACCCAAAAAACTATCTTTAACATTTAAAGCTACAATAACACTTCTCTTGTGCTGCATATGTACCATTTGCTTCCCTCAATCTCTGCATTCAAGCAACATGAGCTTGCCTATTAAACTCACATTTTGCAGCAGCCAGAGAAAGAGCAGAAAAGAACACAAGAGCATTATGTATATTAGTCTTTCCTATATTTAGATTTGTAAGTATGACAATTACTCTCTTATTGTCATACTTACACAGCTGTGAGATGTCCTTAGTCTCAAATTAATTCAAACAATGGTTGAGGGTGTCACTCGTCCAGTCAGGATAAACAGATGAAGAATTGTAGGCTCTGTTCAGCAGCTTTATTATATACAAACACATCAGGATTGAGACTAAGTAACTTAAATATAAACATACTGACAGACTGGCTATTACATGCATTGATGTTAACTCTCTCACTGTCCTCTCAAAATGGCACTCGCTGCCTCCACATGCTCCCTTTTATATGTGTATGCACTCCCTTGAAATCCTTCTTACAGATACACTGTATGATCTACATCCTTCCTGTATGAGAAATAGAAACACATAGCCATAATCATCAACATGCAATTGTACAGAAATAATCTTTAGACGTGAAATTGTACAGAACTAATTTACAAATGAAAAACAGTTTTTTTTTCTCTCTCATAGATTAAGATCTTTGTTTGTAATTAATTCATAGGTTCATAGGTTCATAGGCTGGTACTAGGCTATCAGCCCTTGGGCCTATACAAGCCTAGCCATAACAATTCCCTGGCTATTTCTTCATGAAATGACATCACTGTTAAATTTGTTTTTTATTTGCAACCTTGTATCCAAATTCTATGTATCAACAATGTTTTTTAAATCTTTTTAAATGTTTTATATGTAATATTATGCAGCTTTTCTCCCAGGGCCTCCATTGAAAATGGGCTCTTCCTAGGCCCAGTGGACTTTCCTGGTCAACAAATGCAATAAATAAATAAATAAATAAATATAAATAATAGTCACATCCAGGTTGCTGCGTATTTTACACTAGGTCTGAAAATATGACCTGATCGAGTAATATAAAAATTGGGACTAGGCGTAGCATCTGAGACTGTCTTTGGTGAATGTTCAACTTCAGGGACATCAGGGACATCATCAGAAATGGGATTAGGTACTGAGACACATCTTTCAACAGGAACGTTATCTGGATTTCTCTGAGATCTAGAGTCTGTATTACAGGTACGATGATGCAATATCAATTCAGACAGTGGAATAAGATGTCTCTGATTTCTCCTGTTTTCTATATCCTCAGATTCTACTATGTAGGATCTTGGCTCGACACATATACGTCTTACTTGACCAATTCGATAAAAACCTTACACCATTTGGATCCTCACTATCTCTCCTTCTTTCAATGGATAAATAAATCTGCTCATTTTATCATAGTTTAAACTTCTGGGATAAATACTTTTTGAATAGATGAGCTTTGATTGCTCTGGTGTTCTTAGCATTGGGCACCAACAGACTAGAAATGATAGGCAAGATTGTCCTGGTTTGCCTAGATAGAAATCTCTGAGCAAGTGAGCTAAGTATATCATCATGGGGTATATTTCTGAGATTAAGTAAATTCAAGCAAACATTGGTATTGTCACGTTTTGACCTTTCTAGTAATTGCTTTGCACTTCATATTGTTAGCTCAGCTAGACCATTGAACTGTGAGTACTCAGGACTACTGGTAACATGGATGAAGTAAAAATTAAAAATAATAAACTCTGTTCCAAAACGTTGACAAGTACACCAGCACTAACAACAGTATAGTCATTCAATTACGAACCACTTCTTTGACTTTTTTTACCTTTTTTTAAAAAAACGTTTATTGAAAACAAATAAAAACCATTCGGTTAAGCGCTTTCATCGATTCAGACTTCATCAGAACAATACAAATAATTTATCCAGTTCTTATATACCTTCTTTTTCAGTCACATGTTAGTCCCCATTACTGCCTTAAAGTGCTAGTGCTTTTCATAAATACATCCTTTTGTAATATAATTACACAACAATTCATATTAAGTAATTTATTCTATTCTTAAACACATTAATAATTATTCTAAAATACCTTAAAAAATTGATAATGTTGTAGACATTGTTGGAGCATTTCATTAAAACATTTTAATAAGTTATCTATTAGCTTCTAAGATAGGTTTAATGGACAAATATTCATTAATCCCTGGGGGAACAGATGCATTTAATTTAATTTGCCATATAATTTCTTTTTCCCCCACTATTTTCTTTATATCACCTCCTCTGGGGTTAATTTTAACCAATTCCAATATCCCAAAGTGAAAACCTGAACATCCTGGGTTTTCAAACAGATGTTTCCACAATGCATTCCTCTCGTCTCTCTTTTGTATACTGTAAAGGTGTTCATATATTCTATTTCTCAGGCATCTGGTAGTCTTCCCCACATAAAAAACTGAACATTTTGTACACTTAGCTAAGTATACCAGATGCCTGGATCTACAGTTGCCCCTTTGAAACCATACTTTGGTTCTATTAATGTCATTTAATATAAGAAATGGGGTTGTTATAATATATTGGCACTGCTTACATGTCCCACACTTTTGGGTACCTTTAATGATGACTTCCTTAGATTTAATTTTCCTTTCTAATAATTTCTTCATGTTACTTCCATTTTTGTAAACACATACTGGTTTCTCTCCTACAATTTTTGATATTTCCCCATCTATCTTAGTAATGTTCCAATGTTTATCCAAAATTTTCCTAATTTCTCCACTGTGTTTACCAAATCTGAGTATACATGCTCTACCATATTCCTTTTCAGTCCTCTTATTATCTAAATATCCATCAATATCTGTAGTTGGTCGAATACAGTTAACTTGGGTGTCATCATTTCCCAATAAAGGTTTATATTTTTTTCCCCATTCTCTCAACACATAGTTTGTGGCATCACTCACTAATTCATAAGGATACCCTCTGTCCAAAAAGTAGTCACCTATCTTTTTTTAAATCCAATATATATAGGAAACTAACATTCAGTAATTCTTACCTTGAATACCATAGTAGTCACCCCATGATACAGAAAAGAAATTTAGTTAAAGGCCAATGTATTAGAGCGGCCAGGATGACATCCCAAGGGAGGGACCTAGTGAATGAACTAAAAAAGATAGGTGACTAAACATTGGAACATTACTAAGATAGATGGGGAAATATCAAAAATTGTAGGAGAGAAACCAGTATGCGTTTACAAAAATGGAAGTAACATGAAGAAATTATTAGAAAGGAAAATTAAATCTAAGGAAGTCATCATTAAAGGTACCCAAAAGTGTGGGACATGTAAGCAGTGCCAATATATTATAACAACCCCATTTCTTATATTAAATGACATTAATAGAACCAAAGTATGGTTTCAAAGGGGCAACTGTAGATCCAGGCATCTGGTATACTTAGCTAAGTGTACAAAATGTTCAGTTTTTTATGTGGGGAAGACTACCAGATGCCTGAGAAATAGAATATATGAACACCTTTACAGTATACAAAAGAGAGACGAGAGGAATGCATTGTGGAAACATCTGTTTGAAAACCCAGGATGTTCAGGTTTTCACTTTGGGATATTGGAATTGGTTAAAATTAACCCCAGAGGAGGTGATATAAAGAAAATAGTGGGGGAAAAAGAAATTATATGGCAAATTAAATTAAATGCATCTGTTCCCCCAGGGATTAATGAATATTTGTCCATTAAACCTATCTTAGAAGCTAATAGATAACTTATTAAAATGTTTTAATGAAATGCTCCAACAATGTCTACAACATTATCAATTTTTTAAGGTATTTTAGAATAATTATTAATGTGTTTAAGAATAGAATAAATTACTTAATATGAATTGTTGTGTAATTATATTACAAAAGGATGTATTTATGAAAAGCTCTAGCACTTTAAGGCAGTAATGGGGACTAACATGTGACTGAAAAAGAAGGTATATAAGAACTGGATAAATTATTTGTATTGTTCTGATGAAGTCTGAATCGATGAAAGCGCTTAACCGAATGTTTTTTATTTGTTTTCAATAAACGTTTTTTTAAAAAAAGTAAAAAAAGTCAAAGAAGTGGTTCGTAATTAAATGACTATACTGTCGTTAGTGCTGGTGTACTTGTCAATGTTTTGGAACAGAGTTTATTATTTTTAATTTTTACTGGTTGGACTGTTCCTGAATTTTATCTAACATGGATGAAGTCCCATTCTTTTGCAAATTTCTGAAATAACTGACTGGCAAACCGAGCACCGTTGTCAAAAATAACTTTATGAGGACTACCATGGACTGAAAAATGACATTTCAGCTTAGTAATAACAGTACCGGATGTTAGGTTAGGTAGCAAATCAATCTCAAACCAATTTGAATAAGAGTCTACCGACACTAAGCAATGTTGACTGTTCCACTCGAATATGTCAGTGGCTACTGTAGACCAAGATAGTTCAGGAATCTGGTTTAGATGAAGTGGTTCTTTTTGCAGATGCGGCTTAGTACTATTAAATACTGAACAAGATGAAAGTACATTGTCAATATCTTTGGATAGAGAAGGCCAAAATACGAGACCTTTCACCCTTCTTTTGGTAACATCTGAACCTGGGTGGCCAGAATGCAAAATCTGGATATACTCATGTTACAAGGGAGTAGGAATGACAACTTTAGGACCTTTGAAAATTATACCATCTTCCATCAACATCTCATCCCTGTAAGAAAAATAAGGTTGCACTTCTAGTTGTACACATGATTGCTTTGATGGCCATCCAACACAGATGAAGTGGTTGAGCTTTTGCAAAATTGGATCAGTCTTTGTGTGGTGTCTTATGTCATCAAGTCTTGTGGAAGAAAAATTACGCTATTCCATGATATCAAAGTCAAAATTCACTGTATGAAGCTCTTCTGTTGTATTTCTGGGCAATTTGGATAAAGTATCAGCCAGATAAAGAAGTCTGACTTTTATATAGACCATTTTGAAGTTGTACTTTTGTAATTTAAGCATCATTCTTTGTAGTCTTGCTGGAGCTGTATGCATAGTCTTCTTTAGAATAGTGACTAGAGGC
>NC_056741.1:122226828-122244328 GCF_019279795.1 Protopterus annectens
AAAGCCCAGTTTGACTCTCTCCACTTCTCTAGTTTCTTCTCAAGTATCTGTCTCAGTGCAAACATCGGGTCAATTGTGCTGCATCCTCATCTGTATCCGAACTGTTCATCTCCCATCTTACATTCTACTATTCTGAGTATCCGTTTATCAGTCAACCTCTCCAGAACTTTCATGCAATGTGGTAGGAGTTTGATGCCTCTGTACTGTCCAGAGTTGTGGATGTCCCCTTTGTTCTTGTACATTGGCACGAGTATGCATATTCTCCAGTCATCTGGGATACGCCTTTTTCTCCACACTGCAATTAGTACACTCAGGAGCCATTTCTTCCCTAGCTCACCCAGCATCTTTATCATATCTGCTGTGACCTCATCTGAGCCTGCTGCTTTCCCTGACTTCATTTTCCTTAGTGCTGCTCTTACTTCTTCTAAGCTGGGCTCCTCTTCTACTCTCATTGTAGGCTGTTTCTGGGGCAGTACTGCTTCTGTGGGGTTTTCTTCATTCAGAAGCTGCTGGAAATACTCCTTCCATCTGCCTTTGATGTCCTGTGGGCTGGTAAGCAGGTTGTTGCTGGAATCCCTTATGAAGGGTGTCTGACTATCTTCTTTATCTTTCTGTCTTTGCCTTGCAACCTGGTATAGTTTCTTTGTGCCCCTTACTGAGTCACTTTCCAGAAGCTAATAGTGTGTCTCCAATGCCCTATTCTTTTCTATTGCAACTTCTTTCTTAGCTAACCAGTGGTCCTTCCTAGCCTGGTCAGTCTTTTCAATCTCCCACTTCTTCCTGCACGCCTTCTTTCTTTTGATTACTTCCTGCACTTCTGCATTCCACCAGCAGCTTTCCTTATGTACCTTATTTCCATACCTGGCTCAGCCACATATCTTTTCTGTAGTTCTAACACATGCAGTTTTTAGGTGCTGCCACTCTTCTTCAACTCCACCTATTTCCTCCTCTTCTTGGGGTGCTAGAGCCCTGAGTAATTCCTTGAACTGCTGTACTTTCTCTCCAGTCAACTTCCAGGTTTTCAGCCTGGTCTCTGTTGACCTTAGAGCCTTCTCTGACCACTGCTTGCAGCTGATTGTGGCAACTACTGGTTTATGCTGTGAACCAACTGTTTCACTGGGGATGACTTTGCAATCCTGGATTCTACCCCAGTGCCTTTTCCTTACTAGGAGGAAGTCTACCTGAGTTGCATGTTGGCTACTCTTGTATGTGATCTTGTGACTGTCTCTCTTTCTGAACCATGTGTTGGCTACTATCAAACCATTTGCCAGACAGAAGTCTAGAATGGCTTCTCCTTCTTTATTCCTATTGCTCCACCCATGTGGACCCAGGCAGTCCTCATATCCTGTTCTGTCTGTCCCGATATGTGCATTTAAGTCACCCATTATCAACACCAATTCATGTTGTCCTGCTTTATCTAGTAGGTCCTGCGACTGCTGTCTGAATGCACTCTTTTCCTCACTATCACAACCCTGCTGTGGAGCATAGGCTGAGATTATGAATACTGTCCTATCATTACACTGGAGTCTGATTGCCATGAGTCTGTCATTAATTCTGATGATATCCCTCACTGACTTCTGAAGCCTCTGTCTCACCACAATTCCTCCACCATTTCTAGCCTGTCCACCACCTGAGTAGTAGAGTCTGGATCCCAAGCCAAGTGGCTTTGTTGCACTGCCCTTCCATCTCGTCTCTTGGATACATAGGATGTCCAGCCTCCTCTGTATCATCATGTCATCCACTTATAAGCTGCATCCTGTCAGTGAACCTACATTAAGCGTAGCAATTCTCAGTTCATGTTTGGTAGGTTGGTTGGTTTTATGTCCAGCTTTCATTTATATATATATATATATATATATATATATATATATATATATATATATATATATAGGAGCGCTTTATAATCTCGAAATACTGAAATGTTGAATTTCAGTATTTCGAGACTATAAAGCCGAATGTTTACAATAGCGAAAGTTCATAATCGCGAATTTGAATATCTCAAATTCGCGGTTATGACCTTATGCTACGTAATGTCCAGGATTGTGTGTTGATGGTGCGCGGTGCTGTGTATGGATCTATGTGTTATGTCAGGTAAGTGAGTGTTTTGTAAGGGTTTCGAGTGGGAGTTAGAATGTATGTGAGTGTGCTGATATGTTTGATGTGTGTGTGAGGGACTAGAGAATGTGCGTGTGTGAGTTTGCTTTTGTTTCCTGTTTGTGCAATCTCGAAGTTAGTATATATAAGCAGGGGTTGGTGTGGGGGGCACAGGGGGGCTTGTCCCCCAGCTTATGTGTGCATGAGTTGTGTACATGTGTAGTTTTGTTTGCTTATGTTGCGATGTGGGTGTTGTGGTGTATGTATAGTGTAGTGTGTGTGCGGTTTGTTTGGTGTTTTGAATTTCGCAGTTTTGTTGTTTCAGTGTTTTGTGGATTCAGTTTCATGGTCTCGAGATACTGAAATTTGATATTTCAGTATTTTGAGATTATGAAGTGAATCTATATATATATATATATATATATATATATATATATATATATATATATATATATTTATTTTATTTTACATTTGTTGACCGGGCTAGTCTAGCTGGATATATGTCCATTTTCAGTAGAGGGCCGGGGAGAAAAGCTCCAATGGTTATGATAAGTTTAAACAAAGATAGGCAATACAATACAAACAAGAGAAAGAGGTTGTGATTACACTAAGTACACAAATACAATCGGAGCAAAAATCAAAAAATATAATGAACAGAATATCTTAAATAAAGTTTTTTTTTTTTTTGCTATAGTTATACAGTATATGAGGGATAACATATATCTATAAAGTTGTTATATCAAATAGACCTTACAAGGGTAAGGGAGCAGAGATAGTAAGAATTAAGGAAGAAGAATAGATTGAGAGGAAGTGGAAGAGTTAAGCTGGGTTGGTGCAGGAGCAAAGCCAGTGTTTGTTGAGATGAATTTTCAACTGTCTTTTAAAAAGTGGGAGAGAGGATAAAGATGTGATATTAGAGGGTAGATTATTCCACATTTTCCCAACAGAGTTGGAAAAGAGACAGTCACCTGCAGAGTTAGAGGGTTTGGTTATATTAATCAGTAGTTTTTTGGAAGAGCGTAGATGTTTCAGGTTGTTGTATGGTGAAATGAGGTTAGAGAGTATCAGTATTTTAGCTGGATGGTATAAGATCTTGTGAGCTATTAAGAACTATTGAAGAATGACTTGGTTTGGAAGTTCAAGCCAACCTAGTTGTTTTAAGTTCAGACAATGGTGAGTTCTAAATGGGGATCCTGAAGCAAATCTAGCAATGTTATAGTAAGATGTTGCTAGTTTCTTGAGGTTGTTTTTGGAGAGATTAGTGTAGATGGGGGAAGCATATAGAAGAGTAGAGATAAGGTGAGATCTGGCTAAGGTGGTCCTTGCTTCAGGTCTAAGGAAGGGCCCGATTCTGTAAAGGGATCCGATTTTTTTATTAACTAATTTAATAGTGTTGTTGATGTGGGAGTCAAAGCTGAGATTATTGTCAATAGTTATTCCTAATAATTTAGTAGTTGAGTCTGGAGAAATAAGGGTGTTGTCTGCGGAAGTAAGAGTTAAATTGAGTGGGGCAGTTTTACGGGAAGGTGAGAACAATAGCAGTTTGGTTTTCTTGGCATTAAGGAGTAGGCAACGGTTGCAGAACCATTGTTCAACAGTGGTAAAAGCTTTTTGGGTGATTGACTGGAGTTCATTTAGTGAATTAGCAATGCAGATTAGAGTAGAATCATCTGCGTATTGTATGCAGGTTGAGTTTGGGATATCTGATTGGAGGTCATTAATAAAGATAGAAAATAGAAGGGGGCCTAAGATAGAGCCTTGAGGTACACCTAAAGAAATAGGAAGGAGATTAGATAATACATTTTTCCAGAGAACTGCTTGCTGACGGTTTTCTAGGTAAGATGTAAACCAAGTTAAGAACGGAGAATCAAGTGAGAGAGATTTTAGTATGTGTAGAAGAAGTTTATGGTTAACCATGTCAAATGCTTTAGATAAGTCAATGAAGACTGCAGATGATAGGTAGTTATTGTTGCGGTTATAGTTGATTGTGTTGGTAAAGGAGAGTAGTGCAGTGGTAGTGCTGTGGGAGGGTCTGAAACCATGCTGACAGTTAGCAAGTAGGTTGTGATGTAGAAGGTGGTTAAGAAGTTGCTTGTGGATACATTTTTCTATGATTTTAGCTATAGGTGATAGAAGTGTTATGGGACGAAAGTTAGAGAGGTCATTAGACTTACCTCCTTGTGTAGAGGGTTGATGTGAGATATCTTCCAGATAGAGGGGAAAATTCCTTCATTTCTGGATCTATTTATCAGTGTAGAAATGGGATAGGAAATAGCATTGGCTCCTATTTGTAAGAATTCAGCAGGAAGTTTGTCTGCAGAGGGGGTGGTAGGTCTTAGTTTTTTGAGCAGTGATAAGATGAAGGAGCTTGATACGGGTTGGAAATGAAAGGAAGGAGATGCATTTAAAGCAGGTAAGAGTAGCTTAGAGGGGTCAGTTGTTAGGTGACTAGCAAGAGTTTGGATAGTCATTGGCTATTTGTGTGGGATTATCTGGGTTAGAGTCTTGAGGGTTAGGTGTGATAGACTGGCCTGGGGATAGGAGATTATTAATACTGGCCCAGAACTTTTTAGGTTCCTTTTTGGAAGTTTGTTGTAATTGAAGGTAGTAGTTCTTTTTGTCTGTCAGGATGGCTTTTTTGTAGTGTTTCTAAGCTCTCTGAAGTTTTGGTGGTCAGTTGGATTCTTAGTGGAACGCCATTTAGCCCAATATTTGTTTCTTAGATTGATTTTCTGCCTAGTGTTGTTGGTTAGCCAGGGAGCTGGTTTAGCTTTGGTACTAATAGTTCAACTAGGGGCATGGTGATCCAGGATAGATAGGAAAGTGGAATTGAAGTATTCTACTGCTTCATTAAGTGGGAGAAATTTAGTGGGGACCAATTACATTGTATTAATTCAGCTAGAAAATGTTCAGAGTTAAATTGTTTTTTTGAACGTAGTGTTCTGTATGTGGTAGGTAAGATTAGGCCGGTTTTATGCCTGATAACATAAGTAAGTGAGTGGTCACTTAGGTCTTCTGGAAGGATACCTGCTTCGTAGGTTAGTTAAGGAGTATTAGTAAGAATCCAGTCTAAGGTGGTTTCATTGTTGTTGGTTTTATTGGTTCTGGTAGGACTATTAATGAGTTGGGTAAAGCCATGTAGGTTTATATGGGAGGTGGGGTTTGTACTATTACATGAATTCCAATCAATGTTGAAATCATCTAGGACTAGTGTTTCTTGAGGGAGATGGGCAGAGAGTGAACTGAGGATGCATTCGAGTGAGTTGATGTTATTTCCTGGGGGAAGATAAACACATATGATATTTACGGCTTTACTGCTGTTGACTTGAAGTTTGGAGATCACCTCTACCTGTTTATCAAGGCAAAGAGGCTGATCTATAATACTAATTTAGAATTGTGCCTTATAGAGAATTGCTACCCCTCCTCCCTTTTTTGCAGTGAGATCAAGTCTAAAGATGTTATACCCAGGTGGGGTGATTTCATTGTCCTTGATGGAAGGCTTTAGCCATGTTTCAGTTAAACATAGAATATCAAATTGATGGATTTCTAGAAGGGCATGGACTTGAGTAGTTTTGTCACAAATACTATGTATATTGAGATGGGCAATAGAGAGAGAGCTGGTGGGAGTAGTCAATGATAGAGAAGTAGCTTTATCTTGTTTTTTGTAGGTGGTGGTATTGGGGTGGTGTGGGCCAGGGTTAGGATTAATGTCTCCATCCAATAGTAAGTGGAGGAGTTTAAAACCTTTTGGCTGGAGAAGTTTGTGAAAGATATTGATTAGTTTCCTAGATTTTGGTTTGCTTAATTTGACGTAGGAAAATCTATGGTATTTGGTTAGTATGTAGTTGGGTTGGGGAGTGAGATTTATGAAGGTATGAGAGAAAGTTGATATAGTTGTAGAGGTATGTTTAGAGGGAAAATGGAGAGTAGAGTAAAGTGGGTATTCATAGAAGGTTAAGAGGTAGGTAGTAATGAGAGAGGAAAAAAGTGATAAGCAGATAAATAGTTTAAGTTGTGAATGAGTAACTGTTGTGGGCATAGTAATTATTGGGGAGGTGAGCAAGGAGGAGATAGGTAGCTTGAACTTGTGTGGGGGGAGTAGTAGTATGACTAAGTAAATAAGGGTGGAGGTTGGTAAGTTAATTAGTGGTGATATGTTCTGTAGACAATGTGATAGCTCCTTATCTGAATGGGTAAGGTAGGATAGGGGTGTGGTCACTAGTGCTATAAATGTAGGAGTACTGGAGGCAGGTGGAATTTGGGGGCAGGGTAGGGGAGCAGAGTGAGCCCGAAGGGCGAACGGAGTGGGCAAAGACAAGAGAGTGGACACCCAAGGGAGACAATCAGTAGAAAGGGAGAAATGAGTAGGTAAGTTTAAAATTGTGAGAAAGCAGAAGTAAGTTAGCAGGCTAGTGTAGCATACATATAGTCAGGAGAAAGTAATTAGGTTACTGTAAGGTGCTTAGACTTGTAAGAGAGTTTGGGGTGTAGTGAGAAGTGTACACTGGGATAAGGGTAGGGAGATGCAGAGCAGGTTTTAGGAAGAGAAGAAGCTAAAAGCAGAACAATAAAGTCGGGCTGAGAGGTCTAGTAGAGAGATAGTTGCAGAGCCTGTGATACTGAACAGTAAGGTAAGGTGCCACCTAGTGGCCAGTGAGTTAATTGCAATAAGACCCCACTTACAAGGGGGGCAGGCTACAGGAGAGAGGGATTTGGGCTAATTAATACAAGAGGAGAGAATAGGCTGTCTGTGCATGTAGGCTAAATGCACAGGTACAATATAGTTGGGGGAGGGGGGTTTGTAGGCTGCTGGCTATCCTGAGTGGGAACCTTGCCTAAGGTAGCAGGGTTCTTAAACCTGAAATATTGGTACAAAGCTCAGGTATGTAGGTTCATAGGTTCATAGGTTCATACTAGGCTATCTGCCCTAGGGCATTTATAAGCCTAGCCAGAATGTGTTTGGCATTCGCCACCCATTTTAAATTAATTTTGCTATGCCCTTTTTTTGAGGTTAGTATACTGTGCCTCTGTCTAACAGTGACACAGAAGTCATACCCGGGATAAACCTATGATCTCCCATCCACTCATCAAGATTCCTCTTGAAGAGAGTCAATGAGGGACTCTGCCTAACCTGGACTGGGATTTTATTCCAGAGTGAAGAGAGCCTCTGGGTTATGAATCTGTCCCTCCAGCATGCCCTATTTATTTCAGTGCTGAGGTTCAAGTCTCTCAAGCGTGTAGCTCGATAGGATTTGGATTTTCTGAGGTGCAGCATGTCCATTAATTCCGGGTTGGACATGGCTTTATACGTCAGGCACTGATCGCCTCTGAACAGGCGGTATGCCACTGAGTAGAGCTGGAGTTTCTTTAACCGGGCAGCATATGGCATCTGTTTGAGCCCTTTGATCCTCTTGGTGAGGTACTTTTGGGGTCTTTCCAGTTGCTGCAGGTGTCTGGTAAGGTACATCCCAAAAGGGCATTGTACTCAATTATGGGCCTGATGAGGGATGAGTAAAGAGGCACGATGACCTCCCTGATCTAGATGTGAATCCCTTCATGATTAGGTGGGCTATATAAAATGTTTTTCTAACCACTTTGGCCACGTGGTTGTCAAATGAGAGATTGCTATCAACTTGGGTCTCCAGGTCCCTAATTACTCCTTCTGTACTTAATGGATTACCACCTATGTGGTAATTTGTGGGCACTTTGTTTTTGCCAAAGGGGATGACTATACACTTTTTGGCGTTTAGCTTGAGGCCATGGCTCTGGCACCAATTGTCTGTTTCTATGAGGCCCTTTTGGAGGATGCTTGTGTCGGCTGGAGAGTCGATTATGGCGCCCAGTTTGCAGTCATCTGCGAACTTGGTCAGCCACAGTCCTTCCGTGTTGGCCTATACCTCCGAGAAATATATACTGAACAAGAGAGGTCCCAGGACTGAGCCTTGTGGGATGCCACTTGTAACTGGTTTGGAGTCTGACATGGCTCCAGCAATTCTAACCATGTGTGTTCTGTCCTTTGAGCCAGTTTGCAACCCATCTAGTGACATAGGGTTTATATTTAAGCTGGTGAGCTTATCTATAATGCCAGAGTGGGGTATTGTATCGAAGGCTTTTGGCGAGGTCCAGGTAGGCTGTGTGGACCACCTTCCCTCGTCAATGGCCTTGGTGACTGTTTCAAAGAAATCAACCAGGTTTAAGAGGCAGGATCTGCCCTTAACAAAGCCGAACTGGGTAGGATCCAGTGTCTGTAGGTTCCCAATATCTTTATTTATGAGGTCCATGATTATCCTTTCCATAGCTTTGCAGACCAAGCTAGTCAGGCTTATGGGGCGATAGTTTCCAGGATCCGTTGAGGCACCACCTTTGTGGAGAGGGACCACAGTTGCTGTATGCCTCTCTTTGGGTACATATCCTGTAGTAAGGCTGAGATTGAACAGTAGTTTTATGTTTGGGTTTAGCTCTTCTTAGAGTTCATGTAGGATGCAGCCCGGGACACCGTCTGGTCCCATTGATGCTGTGTTTTTTGCTTTGGAGAGGGCGGCTCTTACCTGAGCATCTGAGATGTCAGGGGGGCAGCACTCTGCTGGAATAGATATTTGCCCTTTTGGTGGGGAGTGGGGGGAGAAGTTTGCACTGAGCCTGTCAGCTAGGATGTTAGCAATGTCTGTGGGTTCGGTATATTTTTTGTCATTTTGGACTAATTCTGAGCATATCTGGGAATTACCACCCAGGTTCCTAACATAACTAAAGAAAGCCTTGTGATTATCCTTAGTGTCCTGTGCAATTTTTCTCTCGAAAGCACATACTTTCACTGTCTTAATCAAGCTGGCCTCTCAGGGAGTTGGTGGGTAATTCCAGAGTTCAGACAACTTCCAAGACTTCATATGTATATATATATATATATATATATATATATATATATATATATATGTGTGTGTGTGTGTGTGTGTGTGTGTGTGTGTGTGTGTATGTGTGTATATGTATATATATATATATATATATATATATATATATATATATATATATATATATATGTTAGAAAAATATGTATTCACATATATAGTAAAATATGTATTCATATATGTATTAGCATTATGCTTGCTGCATTAGAAGCCTAAAAGGGTTAACACATTTATTCTGTTACAGGTTTGAAAATAATTGCATGTACTTTCTGACTTTGCTTCTGGTCAGCTTAGTGAATGACCTTGATCATACACTGAGAAACAGATGTTTTTTGCTAGCATTAGGGAAAGAGAACAATAGTGCATTTTGAAATGTTATTAGACTTAGGCAAGTAACCTTGTCTGTGTTAAATGAACACTGCAGCTGTAGAGGAACTAGATAAGACTATAGGCTGCAATCAGTATATGCTTTGTGCTCGAAGTAAGAAAGAATCACAAATTGTAACACCAAATCTTTACAGACCAATGGTCAGCAAGGCCACGTTGTTTTTGAGAAAACTTTCTCATGGGAACATTTATAATTGTTATATCAGCAGAAAAACTTAGTAAACACCTGTCTTAGAACAATGCTTAGAGATGTATTTAATTACGTCAGCTTAGAGGGCAATGGGTTACAGAACAGTATAATTGTGAAGGATTTCCTGTATAATGTCAGACAAACTTCTGAACTGTATTTTTGTCTCCTTGTACAAGAATAAAGGAACCTTAACTGAACCTTGGCTGCATTGATCTTTGATTTTTCCTTTGACAAGTTGGTTCTTCATTGACCGGAAACCTCTCGGCTATCCTGGATCAGACAGGCCTGGTGGCTTGAATCCGTACGGAAGAAGTTACAGAAATGGTTCTTCTTGTTCAAAAAGACCTCCGACTGAATTGTCGTATAAACAGAGGCCGGGCCACTTTCTGATCTGCGGCTGATGGGCAGGTTTCAATCAGACTGGGGTGATCAATTGCTGAGGCTCAGGTAAGGTGATTCTACTTTTTTCTGTTTTAGATCAGGGACTTAATTGCATTTGCTCAGTCAGGATTTTTTGTATAAATCCAGGGACAGAAAAATTGCTATCTTGTCATAGATCAGGAAAACAGAATAAGTAGGCAGGTAGTCTGAAGGGACTATAAAATCTTCATGGTACCACGTTAAAAAATAAGAAGGGTTACGTAACATTTATAAGGTTAGGACAAAATGAGTAATAAGTGTACAAAACAACCCCAAAATCTACCGTTAACCGAAGACGTGGAATACATGCGGTCACGACGTGCCGATAACATTAAGTACTACATGAAGTGGGTTAATAAATATGAATATGATGGTAAACTAGAAAAATCCTCACTTGTCAAACTTTTGAAACAACTCAAAACTGATTCCAAGGGACAGGTAAAAAGACAGCGTAAATTAGGAATTCCTCAGGCACACAGGTGGATTGAGGAAGCGAACCGAAGGGAACAAATAAATAAAAATTCAAAGGCATTATTTTTGGATAAAGAGGATAATAACTTAGTGGTAGCATCAGCCCCTCTGCCTCCCCTACCGGAATATGAGGTGAGTGAACAGGCAGGTCCACCCCTATGATATCCTGCTGTTCCGTCAGGTAGAAGTGTTACAAAAGCAGAGCCGTTTGTTAGAGATCCCATCGAAACTAGACTTTGAACACATAAGGAAAGGGAGAGAATTGAATTGCACCAAGCAAATAGAGAATCACAGGCTATGAGTGAAGAAGAGATGTATCCACTCATAGAAGTACCAAATCCTCAGGCAGGACAAGAAGGGCAGGACCCAACTCTCCTAGTGTACAGACTGTGGACACCGGAAGATATCCAGAAAGCCACAGAGGGAATTCCCCATCCAAAAGTTAACTTTAGAAAGTTTTTAGAAGACTTACAAGGTATGAGGTTAAGTTATCACCTAAACGGAGAGGAAGTAGAAAAAGTAGTCAGAGAAAGAGTAGGTCCAGATTGGCACATGATCAGTGGCAACTGGAATCCCCGTGACGCTGCACTTAAGCCCCTCCCACATAGCAGCGCAGAGTTAGACAACAGAGTGAAAGGTCTAACAGACCAAATCTCTGAGAAATGGAAGCCTAGGGCAGACTGGACTTGCATTAATCAATGCATCCAACAAGAAGGTGAAACTGTTGATAGGTATTATGCCAGATTATTAGAATGTTTTAATAACCATTGTGGAATGCAGGTCCCTGAAGACCAGACACAAGATTTCCCATATGAGCAGCAGTTGAAGAATGCATTTTTAAAAGGCAGTATTGCACCCATAAGTAGTTTTATTACAAAGCACATGGTAGACCATCATACAAGCAGATTACAGTCACTGCTTGAATATGCTAGGCATGCCGAAAGGCATTTTAATAACAAAAAGAAAAAGAAAGCCCAAGTATTTGCTGTGGAAGACGGAGAAGTTTATCTAGTACAGTCCGGGAAGAAGGGCAAGAAGAATGCTCAGGGAAACAAACAATATGATCAGAGATAAGAGGACTTTGAAGGGAGAAAGAAAAGAGGTGAATGTTTTAAATGTGGAAAAAAGGGACATATGGCAAAGGATTGCAAGAAAAATACGAAGGCAGCAATGGAGGATAAAAATGAAGAGGTTGAGGACTGACTATATGATAGTCAAGAATCACTAGATAGGAATAACGGAGAAAGGACAAATGAGAATGTGACAGACAGGGCAGAGAATGTGTTTATTTATTTATTTTATTTATTTATTTCAGTTTGATTACCGGGGAAGTCCACTGGGCCAAGAAGAACCCATTTTCAGTGGAGGCCCAGGGAGAAAAGCTCCAAAGGCAGTACAAAGGAATATAATGTTAGGAGAAATAGAGGAAGTGCAGGAAGCTACTGATAGTGAAGACAATGAAATATTAGACCTAGCCTTATTGAGCTTGGAGCTCTATTTGGCTGACACGAAACCAGAAGTTACACTCCTGGTAGAGGGGAGGGAAGTCAAATTTCTGTGTGATTCAGGGGCATCACGAACCCTGGTACACCCCTCCAAACTACCGGAGAATTCAGAGTCACATGATTATATATTAGTGAAAGCAGCTAATGGATAGCTGTATCGGGAGCCTCTCTCCCAGAATATTGCAATAACAGATCCCGTTTCAGGATTAACCCAGAAAAGCAAAATTGTTGTTTCTGCAAAATGCCCAGTGAACCTTTTGGGCAGAGATCTTATGCAACTATTTGGCATAGCAGTAGTTCCAGCTATGCAGGGTATGGAAGCACAGCGACAAATTAATACTTTTGCAGTGCAATCGGAGGGTGAAACAACTTGGTCACGACCGGTCCTGGGGCAATAACTGAAGAGTTAATGAATGTGGCTATCAGTAAGTTCCCCTCCCTTTGCATTGACATACAACACCTGTTGCACTGTACTCTGTATTATTGTAATACACCAGGACCTGACAAAGAATATGAGCAAGAATTGTTTGAAAACCGTGCAAACAGATTAGTATTGCGTAATCTGTACTGGGACATGAAAGGGAACAGTGTAGTTAGCTGTTCATTGCCCCAGGAGTTCTTTGCACTGTATAAATCAAATCGATTACCACATGTTAGTTTAACTAAGGACAAGAGTATGAAATGGGCAGACCTAGGAGAAAAAGTCACAAAATGGGAAAAGCAGACAGAATCAGAACTCTCAGAACAGGGAGTACAAAGACAACAATTGAATTGGATAACACGGACACACCCAGCTGTACACTTGCAGTCAAGCGAGAACAGCTGAGAAGCACTCTTACTAGAAGAGGAAGAAAAAGCTTTGTTAGAATTACCAGAGACTCTCTGGTCAACAGGAAAATCAGATGTAGGACTTATTCGTACAGCAGGACCAGTTACCATCACGCCAAAGTCAGCGTTTAGACCACAAAAAAGGCAGTACCCCTTAAGAAAAGATGCAGAAGCAGGAATTAAACCTATCATAGCAGCTTTACTTAAGGAAGGAATACTGGTGGAATCTCCAGATTCGCCATGTAACACACCCTTATTTCTGGTTAAGAAAGCAAATGGAGAATGGCATATGGTCCAAGATTTGCAAGCTGTAAATGATGCAGTAATATCAAGGGCACCCACGGTGCCAGATCCACACACCCTATTGAATGATTTGAAGCCTCAACAAAAATATTTTTCTGTGGTAGATATTAGTAATGTGTTCTTTTCAATACCGATACACCCTGACAGCCAGTATTGGTTTGCATTTACATTTCAGGGAAAACGGTATACATATACGCGACTACCACAGGGATATTGTGAAAGTCCAACAATATTCTCACAAGAGATGGCAAGTAACTTGGCGGGGTTTACCCCACCGAAAGATAGTCAGAGTTTACTTTATGTTGATGACATCCTGCTGGCAGCCCCCACCCAGCAAGATTGTAAGGAAGACACTATAGCATTATTGAAATTCTTAGCCGCTGAAGGACACAAAGTAAGCAAAGATAAATTGCAGCTTTGGAGAAAACAAGTTAAGTACCTTGGATATGTAATATCCAAAGAAGGTAGGACATTAGATGAAGACAGAAAAATAGCAATCTTACAAGCACCAAAACCCACAACCAAGAAGGAAATTATGTCCTTTCTTGGTACGACTAATTTTTGTCGGAGCTGGATCCCAAACTATGCTTTGGAATCTGCACCGTTAACCAACATGATTTTTAAGAAAATGAAAGAAAATGCACCGAGCTAGCACACTGAGAACGTTTATTGACAGACAAAACAGAAAACAGAAAATGGTGAGCGCTTTCACAACATAAAGTTGCATCATCAGACAACAGTAAAAGGCTTACACTCTATTTAAATAGTCAGATATCCATTACTCAATTAACTAATTAGGGCTAGCAAGCTGTACAGAATCAAATTCAAGAGAAGCTTACCACAGTGAATCTTACAATAAAGATGCACTATGCATATAATGTTACCCACAAAGTTACTAAACATATGTAACCACACTATATACAGTGTAAAAAACCATGTACATACATATATAAGATAAAACAACGACAGTAAGACATATAAAAAAGCTAAAAACATCTAAAATATCTTCTAAAAGATCTAGAAATCAGTGCATGAGTGGTCAAGCCTTCAAAAAGGGAACCAAAGTAGTGGCAGCATTCAACCCAGGAAACTTCTCAGCGTTAAGCTTCAGTATCCATTTTTGCTCATGCCCCTCTGTAATATTTTCTATGTCACCACCCCTAGTGTTCGTATAAATATGTTGCAAAACCAAAAATTTAAAAGAATACGATCATTAGACATAACGTGACAGGCCAGAGCACTGGATTGTTTACAGTTGGTAATGTCTCTCACATGTTCTAAAATATGATCTTTCAACATTCTGTTCGTTTTGCCTACATAATAAGCATGGCATTGTTGACAAAAACAAAAATAAACAACATCAGTGGTTCTACAATCTGAATATTGATTAGAATGTAACAAAAAATGCCTGGTAGGATGTACATAATTATTTTTGTTATAAACAAGCTGACAGGCACTACAGTTCCTACATGAAAAGTTCCACGGCGAACAGAGTGAGTTAACTTTTTGCGTGTTTCCCCATGGCAAAGGTGTTGTTTAAGTGACTTGCTATTCTTAAAACTGAAATGTGGAGTCGGTCCAACCTTGTCTACAAGGCCAGGAACTTCTTGTAAAAGGTACCAGTATTTCTTAACAACATCCACATATTGATTAATGTTGCTAGAAAACTGGAGAACCACTCTAAAGTCATTCTCAGCTGTGGCACTGTGTGTTGCATCTGCGGTGGCTCTGTTATGATTATAATAAGGTTTGCACCTAGTATCTCTAAGCTTCCAGGCATCAGATATTGCATTATCAATGTCTGCACTAGAATATCCTCTAGCCAGAAACTCAATTTTCAAGTTATTCAATGCAGCTACTGCATCATTGTCATTACTATGTAGCCTGAGTGTCCTAAAAACTTGCCCTCTTAACACATTCCTAGGAATGTGTCTAGGGTGCATACTAGATTTATGCAGCAATGTGTTCTTTCTAGTTGGTTTATGGTATATAGTACTGCGGAGATGATTCAAATCAGATTTACTGATTTTGACATCAAGAAAACTTATGTCAGTGGCTGAACTCTGGTGTGTAAACCTTAAAAAATCAGTTGTTGAATGCAAGTGAATGCACCCAGCAAGATTGTAAGGAAGACACTATAGCATTATTGAAATTCTTAGCCGCTGAAGGACACAAAGTAAGCAAAGATAAATTGCAGCTTTGGAGAAAACAAGTTAAGTACCTTGGATATGTAATATCCAAAGAAGGTAGGACATTAGATGAAGACAGAAAAATAGCGATCTTACAAGCACCAAAACCTACAACCAAGAAGGAAATGTCCTTTCTTGGTACGACTAATTTTTGTCGGAGCTGGATCCCAAACTATGCTTTGGAATCTGCACTGTTAACCAACTTGATTTTTAAGAAGCCTATGGCAGCGCAAGATTTGATACAATGGACACCAGAGGCAGAATTAGCTTTCTGCAAACTGAAACAATTGATAGCATCCTCATTAGTCTTAGGATTACCAAACTATCATAAACGTTTTTTCCAAACCGTAGATTGTAAGCAAGGTTATATGAAGTCAGTATTGACACAACAGCATGGGGACAAGCAACGCCCCATTGCTTACTATTCATCACAACTGGACCCAGTGGCGTGGTCTTTGCCCCACTGTGTACAAGCAGTAGTTGCAGCCACAATGGCAGTGCAGGCTTCGGCCTTAGTAGTATTATTCCACGGAGAGTGCCTCATGCAGTCGCGATTATTTTACTGCAAGAGAAGGTAGCATATCTTTCCCCTGCTAGGCATCTATCCTGTATGACTATCTTGTTGAGCCAACCTCACATGACAATTGAACATTGTACAACTTTGAATCCGTCTACCTTGCTCCCTACTCCTGCAGATGGCACACCGCACAGCTGCCTGCAGGTAATTGAGCAAAAGACACTGCCCAGAAAAGACCTCATGGATGTTCCCTTGGATGATGCCGAGGTGACATATTACGTGGACGGCTCATGCAGAAAGGGTCCTACAGGACGGAACCTAACAGGATATGCAGTAGTTTCTGATACTGAAATTATAGAAGCAAAATCTTTACCACACAACTTATCTTCACAAGCAGCAGAATTGATTGCCTTGACACGAGCATGTACCTTAGCAAAGGGTAAATGTGTGAACATTTT
This sequence comes from Protopterus annectens, assembly GCF_019279795.1. Classification (NCBI taxonomy): domain Eukaryota; kingdom Metazoa; phylum Chordata; order Ceratodontiformes; family Protopteridae; genus Protopterus; species Protopterus annectens. Next base: position 122,243,093 of record NC_056741.1, read on the forward strand.
TACAGACAGCCAGTATGCTTTTTCTACTATACATGTTTTTGCACAACAGTGGAAAAATCGAGGAATGGTGACATGCACAGTTTATTTTAGATTTTTTAGAATCAGTTCAATTACCTCAGTAAGTAGCTATTTGTAAATGCATAGCTCACACCAAACAACAAGATAGGATTTCAAAAGGCAATGCGAGAGCTGACACATCTGCAAAGCAAGCAGCCTCAGAAGCATTTATTTTGAACGAGGAATTACAACCTTCTGAGATTTTAGACTCAGAAATATTAAAAACAATGCAAACACTTACTACACAGGCAGAAAAACAAAAGTGGGTAAGGCGAGGAGCACTCCTCAAGGAAGGACTGTACATCTCCAAAGAAGAGAAACCAATATTGCCATCTAATTTGTTTAGATATGCAGCTTTGTTGAGCCATGGGCAATGCCATGTCTCAACAGGGGGGATGGTACAGTTAGTTAACCAGGTATTCACTACATACGGATTTACAAACTATGCAAAAAAATTTTGTTTGTCATGTCACACTTGTAACAAACATCATGCACAAGGGGCGTTAAAGCCCAAGCAAAGGGAGTTTCCCTACACCACCGTATCCATTTCATACTATTTGTATGGATTTCATAGAATTGAATAAATGTGAAAGTAAACGTTACTGCCTTGTCATTGTAGATATGTTTTCCAAATGGGTGGAAGCTTTTCCGACTAAAAATCCAGATGCAGCTACAGTTGCAAAGGCTCTGGTTAAATAGATTATTCCTAGATTTGGTATACCAGAAAGGATCTACAGTGACAACGGCACACATTTTGTAAATCAAACTATACAGCAACTTAGCAGATATTTTGGAATTTCTTTAAAAAAACATTGTGCATATCATCCTCAATCTGCAGGGTTGGTGGAGAGGCACAATGGGATTTTAAAGAACAAGCTTAAGAAGTTGATGTCAGATACACAGAAGAATTGGGTGTACTGCCTGCCCCTGGCACTGTTGAGCATGAGAAATGTTCCAAATGCGAAAAGATTGACTCCATTTGAGATAATATTTGGGAGGGCATACTATACCACTCAGTGGAAATCTCTCATGCCCGCAGACCAGGAAGCAGATTGTGCACTAGCAAGGTATATGGGTCGTATGCTGATCTAAACATCTTCTTCAGTTTTCTGTTTCAGGTAAAGAGCCAAATCAAACATTGGAAGTGACAGTAGCCCCAGGCGATTGGGTCTGGGTGAA
>NC_056741.1:122249328-122269328 GCF_019279795.1 Protopterus annectens
TACTGTCCTTTATTACAAACACTGTCATATGCATTTCAATACATAAGGCTTATACATTATATAGTTATGCAAATATTCTCAGCATGGCAACAACGAGAAGGCTTTCAATGTTGATAATTCTTTAACAGTATGATTATTAAAGCTTACTTGCATCTTACAGGTTCAGACAAGCTTACCTGATGGTGACTAAAGCATTGCTACTTAAAGTCACACACACACACACACACACACACACACACACACACACACACACACACACACACACACACACTATTTTATATACTACACAAAGCCAATTAATACAGATATCATGAAGTATTTACCTAAGATAGTACATCTCAAAACAAGAGAAGAAATGTTCTACAGCAGCAATCACAGTCAACATACAATTAGTATTTAGCATAAATGAAAACAATATACAGTGGCAAACTATATTGCTTAAAACATAGCATAATCAAGTATTTAGAAGAATATATTGCTAGAGGTAACATCCAAGTTTGTTTTTATGTGCTTAAAATTTTTTATAAAACATCATATTGTGCAGTCTCAGTTCAGCACGGAAGAAGCCCTTAGGAAATATGAGCATGCATGCATTATGAATTATTTATTTTGGATAAAAATCTGGTATCCCTTGAGAAATCTGGATCTTGTTTTGTTATAGACTATAGTATGTGCACATGACCTTATAATTCTATTTTCAGAATTACTAAATTTTACATTGTGTAGTCACAGATTTACATTTTGGGTATTTGCTTAACTTTAAGATGTATGTAGAATAATGTGTTTAAGTGTTTATTACATAATGTTGTACAAGAGAGGTAAAACATATGTTTGGTATAAAATGTGCTCAAAAAATAAATAGGAAGAAAGATTATCTGAAACTTTGTTGAAAGATTGCTAGAATAACAAGCAAATGAGAGTCACTTGGGTAGGTTGAGGTAGACCAGGCAGAGTCTCACACACACACACACACACACACACACACACACACACACACACACACACACACACACACACACACACACACACACACACACACACACACACACACACACACACACACACACACACACACACACACACAGTATACGATATCAGAGGATGAATAAAAACTACAAAAAAAAAGAAAAAGACCCCCATAACAAATCATCTAAAAGTAAGCACCAACGTAATAGATCATCAGAGAAGTCTGGGGACTACCTGGATACAAAGAAAAGTGATGTGAACCCCTTGCACTGGCCCAGCAAACAAGGAGCCTCAATCCTCACCACCAACACCAGTGCGGGATGTCCCATATAGAGGAAAGGATAACAAATACACAAAGTAAAGTTCATTTTCCCTTAAGAGCACACAGAGATCACAACCAGTCTGGGGCTGGTTGCTCCCTTGCTCTCCAGGTCCCCAATAAGACTCTCCACTGGCAAAGCTATAGGGTCTAGATCTCAGCCTAGCTGGGCAAGCTAAATCATCCAGTACCCTCTCTGTCCAACCAGTGCTTTGTGTCCCTGTCCAAGTAGCTGACACAAACACATTTTGAAACAAGAGTTTATACAACCACACAGACACTCCTGGGAATGGCTGGCACAGGTTCTCCAGCTGTGCCCCTATTACCCAGACTATACAGTAGTACCACCTGCCACCACCCAGCTAATATTTGCCAGCTACTTGAAGGCCCTCAAAAGGGTGTCCAATTATTACTGTTCAATATTACTATCCAAATGGTAAGTGTGACTAAACAGTCAAGGCTTATTAGAGTGACTTGGTACAGGATTACTATATGCATGCAATGTACTCCAGAGTTTAAATTATCTCTACACAAAACAGCCACTGTTGAAAGGGTTTACAAATATTTAATAGTAAATAATAAAAACACAAGACAATACTTCTTACTACACAGTGCTAGTCAAGAGTTCAGAGATCACAGATAAATACTTAAAGTAACACAGTAGTAAAGTTCTGACATCATAGAAAAACATTTAGTCTAATCTTTCTAGTTCCTAGCTAATTCTAAGAGAAAATACAGTTCCAGAATAACTTACATATAGAGCAAAGGCAGAGAGCTGATGAGTTGGATGGTCAAGACAAAAATGATTCTCTCTGTTTAAATTGATATCACAATCCAGATTCACATTACATCATACTTCACACTTTCCTGGGTTCCCAGGCCACACATTACATCATTCGTCACACTTCCCTGGGATCCCAGGCTAACAGAAACTGCATTTACATTTTTTACACCTGGGCAGAAACCAGAGCAATAAAGGACATTTATGCATGCAATTCTGGCCATGAACTCTGGCCTTAAAACAATAGGACGTCTCACCCTAGACTTACTGGCTCCTAATGCTAACATCAAAGGGTTACACCATGCTTTACTTTGTTCAGTAGAGTGCACTGTTGTCACATTTTTCCAGTTCCACATGTAACACTATTTCTTTACATTTAAGACAACATGGCTGTAGTTTACATTCATATTTACAAATGACAGAATTATCTGAAAAATTCTATTTGGCCAGGCTTGCAGCCGTCATCTATCTTCACCCACTCTTCACAGGTGTATCACAGACAGAATTTGCTGTTATTTTATTAACCCATAATAAAGTGGTTGATGAAACCATACACTGATTATTGTGTTTACTTCTGTACACATCATCACTGTACAGCACAGTCAAGAAAAAGACATTTCAGAGATGGATAACAGAGATGGTACATAGTCTGCATCAGAAACCATACAAGTATTTTAAAACCAACAGAAAGCACCTGAAAACTAAATGAAATCAAGCTGAATTCCACCTCTCAAAAACAGGTTAGTCAGCAAGAATTCACTTTAAATTTATGGGATGGAAAGAACAGGGAAAAGAAGGATAAAGAAAGCGTACCTCCTAACGCTAAAGTACAGCTATCAGTAACAAGTAAAAACAATATTCAAAATGAAACGCTGTACAACAATGGCCAATGAAGTAAAGTTCTCTTGGAGAATAGGTAGAGTGGTTAAATTATATAAAACTTTTAAAGGTGCAACATATATAGCACACATTTCCAGTACTTCAATTAAATTCACTTACAAGATATTCACGCTGTGAATGCAGTTATACTATAGCAAAATGATGGCTCCAAAGTATCCAGTCTTTTTAGTCTGATATAAAAAGTATCCACACTGAAGATGTTGTGTGACTGTGATGAACTGTGATAACAGCTTAACCAGTCTAACAGATCAAATAAGAGCTTCTAGCTTTAATGGCAGTTAAAATCCTTTTATTGTAGAAAAAGTTAAAATCTTCATGTCAAGTTAAAATCTTGATGTAGAATAAAACAGTCCCTCTGTATTCCAAATGATAAGCGCTTTCGGTATCTTCTTCAGATCGTAGAGATTGGGACTGGAAGTTCCTTTTTATAGTGTTTGCTTCCTTTACTGTTGGGACAATCATTCAATCATCACACTGTCAATCAGCTGTTTAAACACACCAATCTTCTTTCCTCTCAGCTGGGGGTGTTCCATTTCCTATACCTTTTGCTTTTGAGGGGTGTGACCAGTCATGAATTATTAAGCCAGACACACCTCCATGTTAGCTAATAGTTGGTCTTCTAGCTTTTAGTTTAGGTTTTAGTGGAATGATGTTATTCAAGCCTGGCTAAATATCAGCACAGAGGTTCACAATACACTTACTCTCCCTGCATCCAGTAATATTTTCAGTGTCACCTTTCCTTATTCCACTATATACATTCTCTATCACCTTATAAGTGAAAGAATGGCCAACATTTCTTTCAGCATGCATTGCTAAAGCATTATGTGGATCTTTATTAGTAATGTCTCTTTGATGTCTCAAAATGTGATTTTTAAACATCTGATTAGTTTTTCCTACATAGAATGCAGGGCATAGTTTACAGGTAGCCATGTACACCACATTGGGGGTTACACAAGTGACTTTGACATTAAAGGTGTATTTCTTTTTGTCCTTGGAAGTTCAAATTCGTTATTACAGTCAATCAGTGGGCATGCTGTGCAGTGGCCACACTTGAACGTGCCTTTATGTCCAACAATTTTATGTTTTCTAAACCCATCCTTTGTGCAAAGTAACCTCTTCAAATTTTTCTTATTCTTGTAGCCAGAGCATGGTGTTTCACCTACAATGTCTTTTAGCTTGGCATCCTGGGTGAGGATTGGCCAAAACTGCCTTATTATAGATTTAACTTGTGTGTTGTCTGTGCTGTAGGTTAACATCACTCCAGTGGTTCTGTCTTCTGTCTTGTTTTTCTTTGAGATAACGTCTTGAACATTCACATCTTTTTCATTATAGCCTGTATTTCTTAGGTTTTATTGTAGAAACAAAATTTCCTTTTCTCTTGTTTCATCTTTGCTACATCTTTTATGTATTCTTTGTGTTTCATTTCGCATAATATTTTAAGTGACATATTTAAGATGCATGCTGCTTTTCAACAAATAATGATTTCTCCACGTTTTTTTCAATGTAATTCGGTTTCCAACATGTTTTCATTAAGAATAACATTCACATCCAAAAATGCAACTTGATTATGAGAGTGTTCTGCTGTAAAGCTTAAAAAAGAGGTAGTCCTATTTAGATACTGATTGAATGATTCGAATTGCGGTACGGTTCCTTCCCATAAAATAAAAAGATCATCCACAAATCTACCATAAAATTTGATGCATTCATACCATGGATTATTTGAATTCAACACATGCTCCAGCTCCCAGTCTACAAGCACAAGATTTGAGTAGCTGTTCACACAGGGGGTGCCCATGGCTACCCCCCATTTTTGCCACTAGATTGATGTACCATACACAAAATAATTATTTTCCAGTATTAAATCTAATAATGCACAAATCCTACTGGTTTCATTAACAGTTTTTTTGTGGCTTAAGATCTTTCTTACAGCTTCTACGCCTGCTTCGTTGGGAATGGACGTGAATAAACTATTCACATCCAGGGTGGTCACAAGTAGGTGGTCATAATCCGTGATGTTATTCATGGTTTGATTTATCTTTATTAAGAAATCATCAGTATCCTGCAGAACTGTATCAAAAGATTTTAAAATAGTTCTCAATTCTTTCTCCACAAATAGTGACATTGTTTCTGTCACCCACCCTTGTCCTGCTACAATAGTCCATAGTGGAGGGTTATGAAGGTCCTTATGAATCTTAGGAAGTCCATTTATATTCGAAACAGTGGGTTTTGTGATATTCAAAAAATTGTAAAGGTCCAGATCTACTTGGCCTTCAGTCAACATATCCTGAAGTAAGGAAGACACTTTTTGTATAGTTCGATTCAACTGGAATGGTGCGACTCTATAATATGTCTTCTCATCTTGTAACATGGTTGTCATTTTCTTCTTATACCAATTGGTATCCATAACCACTATAGTACCTCCTTTGTCTGCTGGTTTGATTACAACATTCTCATTTTGTTGTAAGTTGCATAGGGCTTGTCTTTCTTCATACGTAATGTTTCTATAATGTTTAGTATGCGTGTCCATTCTTAATTTCTCCACTGCATTACTACACAGCCGCATGTACAGTTCCATAGCAGGGTGGGCTACAGGTACAAATGTACTTGGTTTCCTTAAGATTCTAACTTGTTCTGTGTTTGTGCTGTAAATATTTCTTAATGTCACATTACGTCCAAAATGCTTTATGTCTATAACAAATTCATTCAGATCAGATCTTAAATAGGGTATGAAAATTAACCCCTTCTGTAAAACAGAAGTTTCTGCTTGGGTCAAGTCATATTGAGAAATATTCACCACTATAGAACTGTTTCATTCAGTATTTTCTTTCTTTTTCTGTCTTGACTGTGATTTTGTGGGTTCTTGCAACTGGTTTGATTCAGAAAAAACAGAAGTTGTGTGGTGATGGGGAGAAATGTACTCCCTTTCTTGGGAACGGTTCCTGTTTCTGAGGATGTTTCAACAATCCTATCTATGTAGTGGCCACAGGTGTCCCTGTAGTATTGATAGATGTATTCAATGTGCCAGATGTTTGCTCCTCAGTCCCAGTATGGTTTCTAGACACAGAAGTGTCATTCCTAATGGATGCAGGATGTCTAGTGCTAGGGTTAAAGTGATTAGTAGTAGATCTTATTTCCTCCCTGAGTCATTCAAAGATCTGGCCTTGTTTGAAATTGTTAATGTCTCTATTTAGTTTTTTTATTTTCTGATCTTTTATTTTGATTCATACACATTGAGATTGAATTGTAGTGTTTCTAATTTGTTGGTGTGATAAGTATTCAAATTCATTTTCTCTAGTTCTACTTGTTTTTCTTTGATTTGAAGGGTGAGATTGTCTTCCTCTGGTCTGAAATAATCCATGATTAGCTTCATGTATCGGAAGCTGGTCTCTAAATTTATTGCTTGCCATTTAGCTAGGAGTTCGGGATGTTGATTTCCATAGCTTGGCATGCATTTCACCCGCATTCCTCTGGGTATGACCTGATGATGTAAACAAGTTTCCAAATGAAAATGTTGCCAAGTTAATCTTGTTAGTTTGTATGCTGCAAGTTCTACTTCTTGTAGAATACTATCAAAGTTGCTGTGATTTGTGATATCTTGAATGTCTGATGATTCAATGTCATCAAAGTGCATATGTAATAATGGATTTGCTTGTTTATCTGTTTGTTCAGCATTATTATGCCGTAGGAAATCAATGCTTAAGCCTTGGCTTTTATTTGCAGTGGTAGCAACACTGGCCCTGTGCAAAGGAGAGGTATAATAAATATACAATAAAGAAAGCGTACCTCCTAACGCTAAAGTACATCTATCAGTAACAAGTAAAAACAATATTCAGAATGAAACGTTGTACAACAATGGCCAATGAAGTAAAGTTCTCTTGGAGAATAGGTAGTGTGGTTAAGTGATATAAAACTTTTAAAGGTGCAACATATATAGCACACATTTCCAGTACTTCAGTTAAATTCACTTACAAGATATTCACGCTGTGAATGCAGTTATACTATAGTGAAATGATGGCTCCAAAGTATTCAGTCTTATGATGGCTCCAAAGTATCCAGTCTTATGATGGCTCCAAAGTATCCAGTCTTATGATGGCTCCAAGGTATCCAGTCTTTTTAGTCTGATATACAAAGTATCCACACTGAAGATTTGGTAGCTGCTGTGTGACTGTGATAAACTGTGATAACAGCTTAACCAGTCTAACAGATCAAATAAGAGCTTCTAGCTTTAATGGCAGGACTGCAGCCCCCCCCCCCCACCTGTAGAAAGAGGGAAGAAAAGATTAAAAAAAATGGCGAGTCCCGGAACTCCACGCATGCGTGCTTGGAGGTCCTGGTACTCACAGAACTCCATACTGCTGTGTTAGGCAGTCTGGATAGAGGAAAATTTCTCCTCTGCCCTGCAGCCCAGAAGTCTGTCTGGGTGACGACTGCAAAGGACGGAAGGACACTGGACTGTGTCACCCATAGCCTGGAGCCTCAAGCCTACTCTTGCAGGCTAGGAGAATGGAAGCCAGCTGCCCCGGAGGAGGAAACCCAGCCATTAACTGCTGCTGAGGGGCCGTTAGCTGCACAGATTAGAAAAAGATTGGATTCGGGCCGTTAACTTGCATGGATGGATTTAGGTACAGAAAGTAAGTGTGTTGTTAGCTTGCACAGACAGAAGACTGGATTCGGGTGATTTAGGTTGTGTGTGTGTGTGAGTGTTTGTGTGTGTTGAGTAAGCATGAGTGAGTTAACCAGTATTGCTGGTTTATGGTTATTTCAGACTGCCTGCAAGGCTGCACCTACAAATACATTTTTATAGGAGTTCTGGTTGTTGTTCCTCAATACAAGCTGCTGTTTTGCAACAGATTGCCTCTGTAACTTGACCTCATACCTGTAGCTTTGGAGTGGGGAAAAAAAACTGTGAATGTATGTTTTTGTGGGAAGGGTTCCTTTCATGTTCAAGACAGTGCCTTTAGTGACCCATATGTTGCTGTTTTCCCCATCCTATCTTCAAGTCAATAAGTTATCTACATCTTTTGATGCCGTCAAACATTTGGAGTGACTGGAGGCTAAAGCGCGTGTTGCATATAGTTATTTATGTAGTGCCCTACTTTTTTTCTCAACACTCATAAAATGTGTGTTACAGAGTTTAACATTTCATGAGAGTGCTACTTGTTAGAATCGTATACATCCAATAATGCATCATAATGTAGTGATGTTCATCACTGTTGTGCTAAGACATATGTGCACCGAGCACAACTCATATTTTTACGAACAAATCCCCCCCCCACCCTGCCATAGTGATGCTCACTTGCTCAGAAAAAAAAAACATTTGCAAGCAAAGTGGGAGGGGAAATGGATATACTATTTCACATGTTTAAGATCTCCTACCATTTAGAAAGCAAAAGTAAACGGTTGACTTTTGTTCAGAATGCGAAGTGCAGTGAAGAAAACGAAACATAAAATGTGACAGCTGGTAAGTACTACTTGACCCTCCTGCTCTGTCCAAATCCCTGAAGAACTTGTATAAACAGTTTATCTGTGTTGGCAGTTTCCATCCCGCTAAGATTTGCGTTATATCCAATCTCTGCAGTCTTGAATTCGGTTTGTTTCCGACCCCACTGCATGTCATGTGACACCATTTTCATTTTCCAATTCACCCTGCAAACTATAGTGAAGTTGTGTTTTATATATATATATATATATATATATATATATATATATATATATATAAAATTTATTTTGAGAGAAGTTATTCATCTGGATTTCATGAAGTATTTTCAGGTTCTTCACTTAAACATTTCTAAAGTTCTTGTAACCTCTAGTTGTGTGGTTATTACGCAGTTCATGGATCTGCCCTGTACAGTAATGAGGTATGTGCAACTATTCGATGTATTCAAGATTCAAGACAGGGTTTTGTAACAGACCCATCATTCTCTTCTTTTAGGTCATTTTCCATGATAAATTAATGTGGTCAGACATACAAGGGGACAGATAGAGGGCAGCTAGTTATAGCAGAACAGTAGTAAGGGTTATGATCTTTACAAACAGGTTTGTCAGGAAGATGGTAAAGTCATTGTGTAGAGTGAACATCAGTGAAAAGGTAGTTGAGATGCACTGGAAATATGGAGTGCACATATCAGAGCAAGGCACATTACAGTTTGTTCAGGAGTTACCAGTTGAAATGTGCTTGTCAGAAGGGTGAAAGGCCATCCTTCTGTGATAGAAGGGCAGTCTTGGAAAGCTAAATTGTAGAGAGCCTGGTGAGATGGGGTACAGGCCTGGATGACTTAGCCTCTTTTGTTCAGGCAGGTTGTATCCACCCTGGCAGCTATGAGCCCCATCTCAGAGGTGGACCCTTGTATGCTTTGAGTAGTGGACAGTCTGTGGGACCTGGAAACCATTAGTGATTGTTTAGACTCCTTCAATTATTTGTTTTGGGTGAGCTGAATTTCATGACTTTGCAGGATTGCTTTTGTTTTTATGAGTTTATAGTTGTTGTACTGGTTTGCTTGGTTTCCTTCTAAGTTTCGCCCTTTGCAGACATCTGGTGATTTTCACTTATATTGATTGGTTGTGATGTATCTTATTGGATTTAATTATCATTTAATCATAACTGGCTGTAGCTGTTTCATTTCAGTGCAAGTGTGCCTGTAGTAGTTATTTGGTAAACCTCAGCATGTTTATTTCCTTACAAAGTCAAGGAGTTTTGAGTTAGCTTGAGTGAGTTAATCAGTGTTGCTGTCTCTGATGGATATTTCATGCTCCCCGTGTATCTGCACTCACAGAAAAAAGTTGTCAGACATTTGAGCTCCAGTTACTGTTGCAGGTATGCATTGATGTTTTGCCTTTACCTATGAAGTGAAATAGCTATGAAGTGAAATAACTGTCAGTGTATGCTTTTGTGAGAAGGTTTCATAGCCAGCCAGTTCCCTATATGTTGCTGTTTTCTCTTGCCTATCTACAGTCAACTATTTTATTTACATTTTTAGATGGATTCACACACACTTGATGTGACTTCTGTCTGGAGAGCTTGTAATATCATGTTAGTTCCGCAGCATTGTACCTTTTTCCTTAACATTTAAAGGTATGTGGCAAAGTTCAGCATTCCAGTAAAATGGAATTCCATCACTCAGAGCTGTATAAACATTCAGCACTGCATCATAGTGTAGTGCTGCTCCAACAATACAATAGTACACTTATGTAGTAGTGTAGAGAATAAACCTGTCGCGTGCAAAAGTTGGCAAAAAAAAATGGATAGACTGCTTCCAATTATATAGCTATGCTTCCATTCAAAAAGCAAAGGTATATAGGTGACTTCTGTGCAAAATGTGAAGTATAGTAAAGAAAAAGAAACATAGAATCTGACAAGGACTACTTGACTCTCTTAGACTGCCCAATATGCTGAAGAGCTTGCATAAACAGTTTATTTCTGTTTTCAGTTCCCCGCTTCATGTAAGATATGCCTTATGTCCAATCTTTGCAGACTTGAATTTTATTTGTTTTTGACCGTAGTATCATGGAATACTGTTTATGTGAAATAATGCATCCTTCTTTTCCCTGTTTTTTCCATCCCTTAAGTTTAAAGTGAATTCTTGCTTACTAATCTATTTTTGAGAAGTGGCATTCAGCTTGATTTCATTTAGTTTTCAGGTGCTTTCTGTTGGTTTTAAAATACTTGCATGGTTTCTGGTGCAGACTATATACCATCTCTGTTATCCATCTCTTAAATGTCTTTTTCTTGACTGTGCTGTACAGTGATGATGTGTACAGAAGTAAACACAATAATCAGTGTATGGTTTCATCAACCACTTTATTACGGGTTAATAAAATAACATCAAATTCTGTCTGTGATGCACCTGTGAAGAGTGGGTGAAGATTGATGAAGGCTGCCAGCCTGGCCAGATAGAATTTTGCAGATAATTCTGTCATTTGTAAATATAAATGTAAATGTAAAGAAATAGCGTTACATGTGGAACTGGAAAAAATGTGACAACAGTGCACTCTACTGACCAAAGTAAAGCATGCTGTAACCCTTTGATGTTAGCGTTAGGAGCCAGTAAGTCTAGGGTGAGACATCCTGCCTATTGTTTTAAGGCCAGAGGTAATGGCCAGAATTACATGCATAAATGTCCTATATTGCTCTGGTTTCTGCCCAGGTGTAAAGAATGTAAATGCAGTTTCTGTTAGCCTGGGAACCCATGGAAGTGTGATGAATGATGTAATGTGTAGCCTGGGAACCCAGGAAAGTGTGAAGTATGATGTAATGTGAATCTGGATTGTGATATCAATTTAAACAGAGAGAATCAGAGAGGAATGAGCATTTTTGTCTTGACCATCCAACTCATCAGCTCTCTGCCTTTGCTCTATATGTAAGTTATTCTGGAACTGTATTTTCTCTTAGAAATAGCTAGGAACTAGAAATATTAGACTAAGTGTTTTTCTGTGATGTCAGAACTTTACTAAAGTGTTATTTTAAGTATTTCTCTGTGATCTCTGAACTCTTGACAAGTACTGTGTAGTAGGAAGTATTGTCTTGTGTTTTTATTATTTATTATTACATATTTTTAAACCCTTTCAACTGTGGCTGTTTTGCATAGAGATCATTTAAACTCTGGAGTACATTGCATGCATATAGTAATCCTGTACCAAGTCACTCTAATAAGCCTTGACTGTTTAGTCACACTTACCATTTGGATAATAATATTGAACAGTAATAATTGGACACCATTATAAGGGCCTTCAAGTAGCTGATAAATATTAGCTGGGTGGTGGCAGATGGTACTACTGTATAGTCTTCGTAACAGAGGCACAGCTGGAGAACCTGTGCCAGCCTTTATCAGGAGTGTCTGTGTGGTTGTATAAACTTTTATCTCAAAGTGTGTGTGTGTGTGTGTGTGTGTGTGTGTGTGTGCTACTTGGGCAGGGACGCAAAGCACTGGTTGGACAGAGAGGGTGCTGGAGGTTTTAGCTTGCCCATCTAGCATGAGATCTAGACCCTATAGCTGTGCCAGTGGGGAGTCTTATTGGGGACATGGAAAGCAAGGGAGCAACCAACCCCAGACTGACTGTGATCTCTGTGTGCTCTTAAGGGAAATTGCACTTTACTGTGCGCATTTTTATCCTTTCCTCTATATGGGACACCCCTCACTGGGGTTGGTGGTGAGGATTGAGGCTCCTTGTTGGCTGGGCCAGTGCACAGGGTTCACATCACTTTTCTTTGTATCCAGGTAGTCCCCAGCATTCTCTGATGCTCTATTACATTGGTGCTTACTTTTAGATGATTTGTCATAGGGGCCTTTTTCTTCTTTTTTGTAGTTTTTGTTCATCCTCTGATATTGTGTAGTGTGTGTGTGTGTGTGTGTGTGTGTGTGTGTGTGTGTGTGTGTGTGTGTGTGTGTGTGTGTGTGTGTGTGAGACTCTGCCTGGTCTACCTCAACCTACCCGAGTGGTCCTCATTTGCTTGTTATTCTAGCAATCTTTCAAAAAAGTTGCAGATAATCTTTCTTCCTATTTATTTTTTGAGCACATTTTATGCCAAACATATATTTTGCCTCTCTTGTACAACATTATGTAATAAACACTTAAACACAATATTCTACATACATCTTAAAGTTAAGCAAATACCCAAAATGTAAATCCGTGACTACACAATGTAAAATTTAGCAATTCTAAAAACAGAATTATAAGATCATGTGCACATACTATAGTCTATAACACAACAAGATCCAGATTTCTCAAGGGATACCAGATTTTTATACAAAATAAATAATTCATAATGCATGCATGCTCATATTTCCTAAGGGCTTAGTTTTATAAAAAAATGTAAGCACATAAAACAAACTTGGATATATTACCTCTAGCAATATATTCTTCTAAATACTTGATTATGCTATGTTTTAAGCAATATAGTTTGCCACTGTATATTGTTTTCATTTATGCTAAATACTAATTGTATGCCAACTGTGATTGCTGCTGTAGAGCATTTCTTCTCTTATTTTGAGATGTACTATCTTAGGTAAATACTTCATGATATCTGTATTAATTGGCTTTGTGCAGTATATAAAATACTCTGTGTGTGTGTGTGTATGTGTGTGTGTGTGTGTGTGTGTGTGTGTGTGTGTGTGTGTGTGTGACTTTAAGTAGCAATGCTTTAATGACCATCAAGTAAGCTTGTTGGAGACTGTAAGATGCAAGTAAGCTTTAATAATCATACTGTTAAAGAATTACGAACATTGAAAGCCTTCTCGTTGTTGCCATGCAGAGAATATTTACATAACTAGATAATGTATAAACCTTAGGTATTGAAATGCGTATGACAGTATTTGTAATAAAGGATAGGATTACAGTATTTTCAGAAGCTCATTACATTTGTTGGAGACTTGCAGTCATCTTTGCAGGCTGTACCCGTAAACTAAACAGAATGCCAATCTATCATGTGTGGTCCATAACTTGTGCAGTAATCCTTTAAGCAATTTATCTTGAGCTTGTTTCTTGTTTGCTGTTCATTCTTTACTTTGATCATGTCTTCCTCATGAAACTAATAGATAGTTGTTGTCTTTTTTGGATAAGAAACATTTTTACAAGTGGGGGTATCACAGAGATTGCTACTTTCAGCATGTTACTTGGTAATTTTATAAAGCTGAATATAAATTATAATTAGAATTGCAGTGCAAGGAGTAGTGGTTTGAGTTGAGTGCTGCTTGTTTTTTTTATACTTGATGTTGACTGGCATTCCAGTAATGTATTTAAAAAGCAATTTATTTTTTCATGCCTCACTACCTTTGTGTTTCCATCTAGATATTAAGTAAGTTGTCATGTAACCAATGCATTGAAATATTTTTTTCTTCTACACTTCATTTTGTCTTGATTTGACTCTCGTAATGATGATTTGGCACCCAGGCCAGCCTATTTAATTAAAGTTCCAGTTGTTGTGGTTTTCAGCATAGCTCCACCCTGTTCTAGTTGGACACACCCCTTCACATTGGCCCTACCGATTCAGCTGTCTCCTGCAGCCCCCCATTAATTTGAAGTCACCAGCCACCACTGACTATGTTCCTCTTCATAAAAGGGAGATGCTGGCTGGAAAAATCCAAGTAGTTGTTTCAAAAGGTACTCTTTCGGTGAATGTTGGAAGAAAACTTGAAAGACACGGGATCCCTAGCCAAACTAACGTCTAAGAAATTAACCTCATTCCCTTTATCTGAGATAGTAAAATCTAGGAAACTGATACTCTGGCTAACCCTGTCAAGAAAATTATCAAGCTCTAGATCAGACCCTTCCCACATGAAAAAATGTCATCAATGTAACATTTATAAGCTCTAACAAACTGAAAACCCTCAATCCTGCATAGAGTGTCAGCTTCCTAGGAGCTTAGCACTAAGTTAGCATAAGCAGAGGCCATTTTAGCTCCCATAGCCACCCCTTCAAGTTGTTGATAAATAACACCTTTAAAGGAGAAGAAATTGTTAACCAAAACTAGCTATAGTAAAGTAACCAAGGTGTCAGCCCTAACAGGAGGTGTGTTGGTATGTTTGGTCAGGTATTTCAACACAAACTCTAACCCTTCCCGATGTGGGATGCTGGGGTAAAGAGCTATAACATCCAGTGTGACCAGTATGCAATGTTCCCCAGTGGGTGGGCATTTGAAAATTTCATTTAAAAACTCCCACAAATCTTTAAGGTAAAATTGATCATTTTGGACCAAAGGGTTCAGAAAAAAATGTAAGAGAGATGAAATAAATTCAGTCTTATATATAATATATATATATATATATATATATATATATATATATATATATATATATATATATATATATATATATATATATATATATATATATATATATATATATATATATATATATATATATATATATATATATATATATATATATATATATATATATATATATATATATATATATATATAGAGAGAGAGAGATTAAATATGCATATCTATGGGTCCCTATCAGTTGATCAAGTTTTTAGCAACTCAGATTCCATATGGTCGAGACCATATGACTGAGTTTTTGAAAACTTGAAGCTTTTGAATGGAGACCGGGGTACAGCAAAGATTGGGAAATTTACCCTTTTCCTCACTGGAGTGCAATCTTGGAGTTGGTATATATAAGATGGGGTACAGGGATGCTTGCCCCCACTCCCTGCAAAAATGGTAAAAGGTAGATTTTTTTTTTTTTCTGTTTTGAGTTTTTGGAAACTGGATCATATGATCTCTTTGATATTTTCAATCTCTCTCTCTCTCTCTCTAAATATATATATATATATATATATATATATATATATATATATATATTTATCATTAAGGATGTTTGCTGCACCTGTTCCATTAAGTTGTCATGACAGTATATGTGTATGGGATGAGGAATATTATGTTGCAGAGTTATGCATTTTGCTGTTTACTTGTTGCAAGTTACTGTGTTTGTGTAATATGTACATGTTTGGAGCCATAACCTATGCTGTGTACCCATGTGATATAAATTAGCCATTAACTTCAAAATATCTTGGGTGGACTTTCACACCACTATATGTGGTACACATGTACATTTGCAATGTGTCCCTTTATATACAGTTGTCGAGATGTATTGTGTGCCTGTTTCATTTGATTCCATTTCCTAATTGATGTGAACCTCTTTTGTCCACCTACCCTCCCTGTTTTTCCTTTGTCAAATACATTGCATGTATACATGGCATACTTTTAATATTGTCTACATTAGCATTGTTGTCATATAGTTTCATTTTTAATATAATATACTGTATTGTGCAACAATGTTGGCATTACACACTTGCATGGTATATGCAGCCAAGGTAATTTTTCCTGTTGTACTTGTGTTTTAAGTCCTGAACAGGACGATTATTTTTTTTAATTCATTGCTAGACACAAGCTGGTGTTCCTAATCTAGCATAAGTATAACATCATTACCAATTGTTATTCCATATCATTGCTTTGTGTAGGTGTATAAAATTATTACCGATTATTATTCCATGTCATCACTGTGTGTATTTGTATGACATCATTACCGATTATTATTCCATGTCATCGCTGTGTGTATATGTATAACATCATTACTGATTATTATTCCATGTCATCACTGTGTGTATGTGTACAACATTATTACTGATTATTATTCCATGTCATCACTGTGTGTATGTGTATAACAACATTACTGATTATTATTCCATGTCATCACTGTGTGTGTATGTGTATAACATCATTACTGATTATTATTCCATGTCATCGCTGTGTGTATGTGTATAACATCATTACTGATTATTATTCCATGTCATCACTGTGTGTATGTGTATAACATCATTACTGATTATTATTCCATGTCATCGCTGTGTGTATGTATAACATCATTACTGATTATTATTCCATGTCATCGCTGTGTGTATGTGTATAACATCAT
Source organism: Protopterus annectens (assembly GCF_019279795.1). Lineage (NCBI taxonomy): Eukaryota > Metazoa > Chordata > Ceratodontiformes > Protopteridae > Protopterus > Protopterus annectens. The sequence continues at coordinate 122,265,710 of NC_056741.1, forward strand.
TACTGATTATTATTCCATGTCATCGCTGTGTGTATGTGTATAACATCATTACTGATTATTATTCCATGTCATCGCTGTGTGTATGTGTATAACATCATTACTGATTATTATTCCATGTCATCGCTGTCTGTATGTGTATAACATCATTACTGATTATTATTCCATGTCATCGCTGTGTGTATGTGTATAACATCATTAATGATTATTATTCCATGTCATCACTGTGTGTATGTGTATAACATCATTACTGATTATTATTCCATGTCATCGCTGTGTGTATTTGTATAACATCATTACTGATTATTATTCCATGTCATCGCTGTGTGTATGTTTATAACATTATTACTGATTATTATTCCATGTCATCGCTGTGTGTATGTGTATAACATCATTACTGATTATTATTCCATGTCATCGCTGTGTGTATGTGTATAACATCATTACTGATTATTATTCCATGTCATCGCTGTGTGTATGTGTATAACATCATTACTGATTATTATTCCATGTTATCGCTGTGTGTATGTGTATAACATCATTACTGATTATTATTCCATGTCATCGCTGTGTGAATGTTTATAACATTATTACTGATTATTATTCCATGTCATCGCTGTGTGTATTTGTATAACATCATTACTGATTATTATTCCATGTCATCGCTGTCTGTATATGTATAACATCATTACTGATTATTATTCCATGTCATCGCTGTGTGTATGTGTATAACATCATTACTGATTATTATTCCATGTCATCACTGTGTGTATGTGTATAACATCATTACTGATTATTATTCCATGTCATCGCTGTGTGTATTTGTATACCATCATTACTGATTATTATTCCATGTCATCACTGTGTGTATGTGTATAACATCATTACTGATTATTATTCCATGTCATCGCTGTGTGTATGTGTATAACATCATTACTGATTATTATTCCATGTCATCGCTGTGTGTATGTGTATAACATCATTACTGATTATTATTCCATGTCATCACTGTCTGTATGTGTATAACATCATTACTGATTATTATTCCATGTCATTGCTGTGTGTATGTGTATAACATCATTACTGATTATTATTCCATGTCATCGCTGTCTGTATGTGTATAACATCATTACTGATTATTATTCCATGTCATCGCTGTGTGTATTTGTATAACATCATTACTGATTATTATTCCATGTCATCACTGTGTGTATTTGTATAACATCATTACTGATTATTATTCCATGTCATTGCTGTGTGTATGTGTATAACATCATTACTGATTATTATTCCATGTCATTGCTGTCTGTATGTGTATGACATCATTAATGATTATTATTCCATGTCATCACTGTGTGTATGTGTATAACATCATTATGTATTATTATTCCATGTCATCGCTGTGTGTATGTATAACATCATTACTGATTATTATTCCATGTCATCGCTGTGTGTATGTGTATAACATCATTACTGATTATTATTCCATGTCATCGCTGTGTGTATGTGTATAACATTATTACTGATTATTATTCCATGTCATCACTGTGTGTATGTGTATAACATCATTACTGATTATTATTCCATGTCATCACTGTGTGTATGTGTATAACATCATTACTGATTATTATTCCATGTCATCGCTGTGTGTATGTCTGTAACATCATTACTGATTATTATTCCATGTCATTGTAGGGTGTATGTGTATAACATCACTATCGATTATTTTTCCATGTCACACAAAAGAGTACTGGAGGGAAGTCCACGATCTAATAAAGCCCTTGATTTAGTCCAAAACACTGCAAAACCACAAACGCTTGACTTCTTCACTGCATTTTTGTACTTAAGTTCTTCAGATCCTGAAGTATCTCTGTCTGTATGTGTATAACATCATTACTGATTATTATTCCATGTCATCTATGTGTATGTCTATAACATCATTACTGATTATTATTCCATGTCATCGCTGTGTGTATGTGTATAACATTATTACCGATTATTATTCCATGTCATCGCTATGTGTATGTGTATAACATCATTACTGAATATTATTCCATGTCATCGCTGTGTGTATGTCTATAACATCATTACTGATTATTATTCCATGTCATCGCTGTGTGTATGTGTATAACATCACTATCGATTATTATTCCATGTCACACAAAACAGCACTGGAGGGAAGTTCCCGATCCAATAAAGCCCTTTATTTAGTCCAAAACACTGCAAAACCACAAATGCTTGACTTCTTCACTGCATTTTTGTCCTTAAGTTCTTCAGATCCTGAAGTATCTCTGTGTGTATGTGTATAACATTATTACTGATTATTATTCCATGTCATCGCTGTGTGTATGTGTATAACATCATTACTGATTATTATTCCATGTCATTGTAGGGTGTATGTGTATAACATCACTATCGATTATTATTCCATGTCACACAAAACAGCACTGGAGGGAAGTCCCCGATCCAATAAAGCCCTTTATTTAGTCCAAAACACTGCAAAACCACAAACGCTTGACTTCTTCACTGCATTTTTGTCCTTAAGTTCTTCAGATCCTGAAGTATCTCTGTCTGTATGTGTATAACATCATTACTGATTATTATTCCATGTCATCGCTGTGTGTATGTGTATAACATCATTACTGATTATTATTCCATGTCATCGCTGTGTGTATGTGTATAACATCATTACTGATTATTATTCCATGTCATCGCTGTGTGTATGTGTATAACATCATTACTGATTATTATTCCATGTCATCGCTGTGTGTATGTGTATAACATCATTACTGATTATTATTCCATGTCATCGCTGTGTGTATGTGTATAACATCATTACTGATTATTATTCCATGTCATCGCTGTGTGTATGTGTATAACATCATTACTGATTATTATTCCATGTCATCGCTGTGTGTATGTGTATAACATTATTACTGATTATTATTCCATGTCATCGCTGTGTGTATGTGTATAACATCATTACTGATTATTATTCCATGTCATCGCTGTGTGTATTTGTATAACATCATTAATGATTATTATTCCATGTCATCGCTGTGTGTATGTGTATAACATCATTACTGATTATTATTCCATGTCATCGCTGTGTGTGTGTATAACATCATTACTGATTATTATTCCATGTCATCACTGTGTGTATGTATAACATCATTACTGATTATTATTCCATGTCATCGCTGTGTGTATGTGTATAACATCATTAATGATTATTATTCCATGTCATCGCTGTGTGTATGTGTATAACATCATTACTGATTATTATTCCATGTCATCGCTGTGTGTATGTGTATAACATCATTACTGATTATTATTCCATGTCATCACTGTGTGTATGTGTATAACATCATTACTGATTATTATTCCATGTCATTGCTGTCTGTATGTGTATAACATCATTACTGATTATTATTCCATGTCATCGCTGTCTGTATGTGTATAACATCATTACTGATTATTATTCCATGTCATCGCTGTCTGTATGTGTATAACATCATTACTGATTATTATTCCATGTCATCACTGTGTGTATGTATATAACATCATTACTGATTATTATTCCATGTCATCGCTGTGTGTATGTGTATAACATTATTACCGA